>NC_136271.1:137914411-137924411 GCF_964187855.1 Myxine glutinosa | reverse complement strand
GTCCCTGACATCGACTGGGAGAAATTTTTGCCCACTCCTCTATGCAGAATTCTTTCAGCTGTCTGATGTTTGAGGGTTTTTTTTGCATGCACAGCTCGTTTCAAATCCCCCCACAACATCTCGATGGGATTTAGATCCGGGCTTTGACTTGGCCATTCCAGAACCCTCCATTTCTTTCTTTTCAGCCTTTCCTTGGTGGATTTACTGGTATGTTTAGGGTCATTGTCATGTTGCAAGGTCCACCTTCGGTTGAGCTTCAACTTTCCGACAGATGGCCTCACATTATCCTCAAGCACCCTCTGGTACAATGAAGAATTCATAGTGGATTCTATGATGGTGAGCTGCCCACACCCTGATGCAGCAAAGGTGCCCCAAACCATAATATTTCCACCACCATGCTTTGCAGTTGATATCAGGTTAAAAAAACCACCTTTAGAGGCCATTTTTGCCCGCAAAGCGGGGGTTGGCCTTTTTGGGGAACCGTGGTTGTTGTTGTTTTTCGGTCCCCTATTTGAAGCAATGTTTTACGGCCGGATGCCCTTCCTGACGCCAACCCTTTTTGCCGCCTTTAACGACAAACAGGGAATTACCAGTGAACTGGTACTCAATTAGCCGACCTCGGAAGGATGACAGGCTGAGTCAACCCCCCTGGCGTTAATCAAATCAGGATATCAGGTTATTGTGGTCAAATGCTGTCTTTGGTTTTCGCCAAACATGTCTTCTGGTACTGTGGCCAAATAGCTCCACCTCTGACTCATCTGTCCAGAGCACATTGTTCCAGAAGTGCTGGTATTTGCCTAGGTGTTCATTGGCAAACTTTAGTCTTGCCTTGATGTTCTTTCTGGACAGCAAAGGTTTCCTCCTGGCACACCTCCCATGTAGATCAAATTTGTGCAGCCTCTTTCTCATGGTAGTCTCATGCACTTTGACATCCACAGTGGCAAGAGCTACCTGTAGGTCCTGTGATGACATTCTGGGGTTCTTAGAGACTTCTTTCAGCATCTTGCGGTCTGCTCTCGGGCTGACCTTGCTGGGGCGGCCTGGCCTGCACAAGTTGGCAGTTGTTTGGAATCTTCTCCACTTGTAGATGATCTTCCGGACAGTCGAATGATTGATTTCAAATTGTTTGGAGATCTTTTTAAATCCCTTCCCAGACTCGTAGGCATCTATAACCTTCTTTATGAAGGCCTCAGAGAGCTCTTTTGATCTAGGCATGGTGATGCCGCACACTTCAACAACAAAGAGCAAACCAAACGAAATGTCTGAGGTTTAAATAAGACAGGTTCCTCCAAAATCCTCTCTGACGATGTTCTAATCATTTGCACCTGAGCTGGTGCACCTGATTTTAATTTTAGGTATTTGAAGTAGTGATAAATGTAGGGGTGTACTTACTTTTTCCACATGCAAAATTTGCATTTATGTTTATTTAAATTATACAATGGACTACAAAATGTAAATGTTTCATGATATTTGTTATATTATGTCACCTTTATCTCTCAATATTGTTGAAATGTAGATCAAATAGCTGTATGTTGAAATATGTTGAAAAAGTCAAAACTTTACATGGGGAGTACTTACTGTTTCACGTGACTGTAACCTCCATCCACCTTTGGTGGCAGAGGTAATAACATATGTTAATGATGATGTCATATGTGTCTTCATTATGATGTCATAAATCGACAAGTAGAATGCTTGATCCAATCAATATGAAATTTCTTGAGCGTCATCTAAGGATAAATTGGTCGAATGAAAAAAAAGTAATTACGTCACATGTTTCGGCAACCATAATTTTACAGCGTACGTAGCCCATCGTGCAATGTCGTCTGGAACGGCATTTGTCTTTCCGTCCGGTGCGTGTATGTCCCTCACAAACGTCCACCAATCAGAGCTGAAGATCTGGTCACATGACAGGGGGACAACAGATCCTCAACTCAGCAGATCCAAGCTATGCCGTTGTTAGACTATTGGCCTCGTTATTTGCAAAATCAAAGATTTTTCAAGTATATTGGTCGGTTACGTTTGTTATTCTGTCTGTTTGTTTGTCTGTTTGTCACCGGCCTACAGGTCACAATTCTAAACAGATCGTCACGAAACTTCACCAAGTCATGGTAGTCACAAATGAGAAGCCTCTTTATTTTGAGGTCAAAGGTCAAAGGTCATCTGGAGGTCAAGTTTCTAAAATCGCCATTTTCAACCAATTGACTTGAAAATAGAACAGCATTTGCATAGTGCCTCATTGAATTGGGAAACATACTATTTTTGAGGTCAAAAGGTCAAAGGGCAACTCGAGGTCAAACTTCTAAAATCATCAATTTTCATCGAAAAATCATCACTTTTCCTTGTATTGACCCGAGCTTTGATTTGATGAAATGGACAATTTGCTGGATCAATTGCAACCTTTTTTCTGGGGGGAGGGGGTGGATTTTGCAAGTATCGTGCTCTGCATGACGTCTTCTTGTTTATTGTTTGAGTCTACACCCTTTCCAGGGCACTGCTGAAGCATTCTCATTGAAAGGAGGACAATGGGGGGTTTGCCAATGTTTTCCAGTTCAGGGCAAGAATTTGGAATTTGTTCAGGGTTCCAGCCATACATAGCTCATCTACTCTACTCGAAGGACACCATGGGATCTTTAACGTCCACCAACTATTTCTGGCAGAGGGGATGCCCATTTGACGCCCATCCAAGGGAATCCTCACATATTGATGAATCGACCTGGGGTTTTATAGCTGGATCGATATTCAAACCCAAGGCTAGAGAACTCAAAGGAGTGTGTGTGTGTGTGTGTGTGTGTGTGTGTGTGTGTGTGTGTGTGTGTGTGTGTGTGTGTGTGTGTGTGTGTGTGTGTGTGTGTGTGTGTGTGTGTGTGTGTGTGTGTGTGTGTGTACCTCTAGCTCGGACATCCTGCCAGCCCTACAAAATACACTGTGCGATCTTTGGCGTCATGTCGACCATTAGCAAATGCCAGCAATTGGGACAGCTGGCTTAACGAGCCATCTGAGGGATGACACACTCATTATTAATGCATCACCCTTTCTATGAAGCAGCAAGCTGACAGTTCATCATCGGGCCAGTATTATAACTCGGACTCGACAAACCGAGTGTGCACCATTGTACTATCCTGTGAGCTCCCATCATTCACCTTGCCTGTTCCCAAAGTGAAGGGTGTGTGCGTGTGCATGTGCGTGTGCGCGTGTGTGGAACGCCCCATGGTGACCAGCTTTAATATTGCATTCCATTCATCTTCGGCTTTAGGCACAGTAATCATTACATCTTGACATCAAGTTTAACCATCATTTGATTTTTGTACTTTTAATATGGATTAAGTTAAGGCTGGTTAAAAAAAAAATCCTGTTTATCATCGCCGCCCGCCCCATAAAAGTCGTCCGCCCCTAAAAAAAAAATTTTTTTTTTTTTGCTCGCGAAGTCAATAAAATCCGTTCCCGCTCAGTGGAACAGGTTCGAATTTTGTATGTGCTCGCGTACTGTCTGAGCCAAGTTACATGTGCTCGAACTTCGCCGATCCGCAGGAGACCAATGAGGCAAAGGTCTTCAATAATGTCGACGCCAAAGCCAATCTCACATGCAACGATGCGACAGAGAAGCCATACTACACGGCTGGCTATGAAGATGTGTGCTATTTCTGTGGCTGTGTTGGGGAGCTGAGTACCACAGATGAGTCATATCCTATATGGAGTACCTGCAGTAAGTCGTACTGCCGAGAAGCGGCCCACTCGGAAGTTCAAGAAATAGTTGGTATTCTGAAGGAGAAGCCAAATATCATCGGCAAACGGCAGGGCCTCACGTGATCATTATTGCTGTGGATTCCTCGTCAAAAATTAAACGAGCGCTACACTACATGCAGTAGTGGGTGATGATAGATACATGAATAAACGGCAACCAACATTCTCTTGGTGTCGAACTCTACTCAACATCTATGAGTGCTATAATAGCAGTAGCTGCTGATAGATAAATATATCTATGAGTGCTATAATAGCAGTAGCTGCTGATAGATAGATACATCTATGAGTGCTATAATTGCAGTAGCTGCTGATAGATAGATACATCTATGAGTGCTATAATAGCAGTAGCTGCTGATAGATAGATACATCTATGAGTGCTATAATAGCAGTAGCTGCTGATTGATAGATACATCTATGAGTGCTATAATAGCAGTAGCTGCTGATAGATAGATACATCTATGAGTGCTATAATTGCAGTAGCTGCTGATAGATAGATACATCTATGAGTGCTATAATAGCAGTAGCTGCTGATTGATAGATACATCTATGAGTGCTGTAATAGCAGTTGATGCCACGGTTCGCTGGGCCATTCCCAGGGATGCAGTGGCGCTTTCGCAGGTGTATTCCAGGTGCTCTGGCAGGGGGGGATAACAATGTCGAACATGATGTTCGATATCAGCATCAAGATTCGGCCACCACACATAGTTTCTGGCGAGTGACTTCATCTTCACAATCCCGGGGTGACAGTCATGGATTTCATCCATGACCCTGGAACGCAGATTTTTCGGGATCACGACACGACATCCCCAGAGTAGGCAACCATTTTCCACGCTGAGTTCGTTTTTACGTGCTTTAAAAGCCGCAAAATCTGGGTCACCCTCAGGTAGCAAATGCCATCCAAGTTGTACAGCCTGGACAGTTCTGGACAGAACGGGGTCTCGTCGAGTATGAGTGCGGATCTGGCCGGAATCGACAGCACAATCTTCCAGATGATCCATCAGTGCGATAATGGATCCTGGTGTAGGCGAATCATCAACGGATTATGGAAGGGGTAACCGACTCATGGCATCTGCATTTGTGATAGACGAACCGGGCTTATAACATATGGTGTAGTCATAAGCAGCGAGAAACAGGGACCAGCGGATGATCCTGGGCGGTAGTGTGTCAGATGTCGCCTTAGTTGGACCAAACAGACTGATCAGCGGCTTGTGATCAGTGTGAATCGTGAAATGATGTCCAAGAAGGTACTGGCGAAATTTGCTGACGCCGAAAACGATTCCCAATCCTTCCTTGTCAAGTTGGGAATAGTTCTTCTCTGCCGGGGACAACGTTCTGGATGCAAATGCAACTGGTCTTTCCGTACCATCAGGCATCACGTGTGATAATACACTCCCCACTCCATACTGACGGGCATCGCATGTCAGCACAAGATCCTTCTCTGGATCAAAATGAACGAGAACATTGGACGATTTGAGCAGATCCTTAGAGGTCTGGAATGCTGAATTCCAGAAGTCTTAGAGGTCTTACATGGCGACGAGGATGGGATCGGTCAGCATCACTCCACAGGTTTGTGAAAACAGCATGGCTGATGAGCGAGACGGCCGCACCAGTGTCGACCTCCATTTGCAATGGTCGATTGTTGACGACAACAGTGGCAAGAAGAGGGTCCCGCCTATGGTGAGAATCAATATGAAGCAGGTCATACGATTCTGTGTTGTCGGAAACAGAGCTCACCTGGTCAAGCTCAGGTTCCTCTGAACCGATAAACTGATGAATCTTGTCAGCAGCTTTCCCTTTTCCCGATTTGCGAGTGATGCAAGCCTGAGCAATATGGCCAGTTTTCAAACAGAAATGGCAGGTGGCATCTTTGAACCGACACGTCTCCGGAGGGTGCTTTCCGTTGCACCAAAAACATTTGTTGTGGGTTTGAGACTGCACTGGCTTCTGACGAGGAGCCTTGTTCCAACGTTTTGGCTGAACATGATCCAACCGATTCACAGCAGGGCTGGTACCAGATGAGCGAGTGGCACCGATGCTTATAGCGTTGCGTTCAGCACTTTCCATGGAAATGGCGGTGTCTCTGGCATTTTGGAACGTCAGTCTTCTCTCAGCAAGCAGGCATCTACGAGTGCGGTCATCGGACATGCCAACCACCAACAAATCACGGAGCATGTCATCAATCGTGTCCCCAAACTCACACAGATGTGACAGTTTTTTGAGGTGTGCAATGAAGTCTGCGATCGACTGACCTTGCTGCTGTCTGCACATGTAAAAATTAAACCGACACAGGATGACTGAAGGAGACGGATTACAATGTTCCTTCAAAGCGGCATTGAGCTCTGCATACGTGAGCTCTTGGATTGTCCGAGGCCGAATCAGGTTTTTAACGAGTGTGAACGTCTCACCTCCGCAAACAGACAGGAAGACGGCCTTCATCCGGGCTTTGGTCGCGATGCCGTTCGCCTCGAAGTAGAAAGACAACCGCTCAGAATACGTGTCAAAATCCCCCTCATGAGGGTCGAATTCATCGATATGGCCGAAAGAGGTCATCGTCTAGATGTTTATCCTCGTCGCCAAGTAAGGTATCTCGACAAACTACGATCAAATGTCGTACACATTTATTCACTCTGCCGATACAGGCCCGATTCACCTCAGCGCCATCCGAGCTGGGGCGTAGGGATACAATGCGGTCACGCAAAAAGGGATACAACGGTGAATATTTGCACTTCATACATGACATAGACACATCTCTGAGTGCTGTAATAGCAGTAGCTGCTGATAGATAGATACATCTATGAGTGCTATAATAGCAGTAGCTGCTGATAGATAGATACATCTATGAGTGCTGTAATAGCAGTAGCTGCTGATATATAGATACATCTATATGAGTGCTGTAATAGCAGTAGCTGCTGATATATAGATACATCTATGAGTGCTATAATAGCAGTAGCTGCTGATATATAGATACATCTATGAGTGCTATAATAGCAGTAGCTGCTGATATATAGATACATCTATGAGTGCTATAATAGCAGTAGCTGCTGATAGATAGATACATCTATGAGTGCTATAATAGCAGTAGCTGCTGATAGATAGATACATCTATGAGTGCTGTAATAGCAGTAGCTGCTGATAGATAGATACATCTATATGAGTGCTGTAATAGCAGTAGCTGCTGATAGATAGACACATCTATTAGTGCTATAATAGCAGTAGCTGCTGATAGATAGATACATCTATGAGTGCTATAATAGCAGTAGCTGCTGATAGATAGACACATCTATGAGTGCTGTAATAGCAGTAGCTGCTGATAGATAGATACATCTATGAGTGCTGTAATAGCAGTAGCTGCTGATAGATTGATACATCTATGAGTGCTATAATAGCAGTAGCTGCTGATAGGTAGATACATCTATGAGTGCTGTAATAGCAGTAGCTGCTGATATATAGATACATCTATGAGTGCTATAATAGCAGTAGCTGCTGATAGATAGATACATCTATGAGTGCTATAATAGCAGTAGCTGCTGATAGATAGACACATCTATGAGTGCTATAATAGCAGTAGCTGCTGATAGATAGATACATCTATGAGTGCTGTAATAGCAGTAGCTGCTGATAGATAGACACATCTATGAGTGCTGTAATAGCAGTAGCTGCTGATAGATAGATACATCTACGAGTGCTATAATAGCAGTAGCTGTTGATAGATAGATACATCTATGAGTGCTATAATAGCAGTAGCTGTTGATAGATAGATACATCTATGAGTGCTATAATAGCAGTAGCTGCTGATAGATAGACACATCTATGAGTGCTATAATAGCAGTAGCTGCTGATAGATAGACACATCTATGAGTGCTATAATAGCAGTAGCTGCTGATTGATAGATGTATAAATGCGAACCAGACATCCTTTTGATGTGGTTAATGTCCTCTTCCATGTCTACCAAACTGCTCAATATGCATGTACCGGTACCATGAAGTGATATTTCGTGGCGAGGAATTCTAGTCAAATATGTATGAATGCTATGGCAATAGCTGCTGATAGATACATGTATGGCAACCGGACATTATTCTTAAAAGCCGAAGTTTTGGTCCACCATTGTTATATGTATCAGCAAATATTAAAAGTAAACAGAACTCAATGTGACATAGGTTTCTTTATTTTCTTTATTTGAATCGTATCAGTGCGTACATACGAAGGTTTACTGGTTTAGAAATCATAACATGATTCATCATGTATGTCCGATCAAGTATATTTAAGAAAAAAACATATTGTGCGCTGAATAATCCATTAAAATTTCACACTGGAAAAAAAACAAAAAAAAAACCCTCCCTCCCGACCCACCTTTTTGAAAAAAAGTGATGATAAACTGGAAGAAAATTTTAACCAGCCTAAAGTTATCCGTGCTTGTTCCTGCGTGTTTGTTTGCCCGAACCGCTCGTGATTTGAGGTATGCTGCAAGGCCTACGTGTTAATAATAAAACTGTGATTCCATGTTGTATGTGCTACTACACATTAAAATGTATAATAAAACTCGAACCAGAATCCAAAAGAGCCACAATCGATGTACCACGACGGTGTAAAATAAAATCAGACACTTTCAATAATTACCTTTAAAAGAGTTCAAAAATTGAATTTTGGAGCCATTTTACCTCAAGGCTCGCAGAACCTATTATTTAATTATTCAATTTTAAAAACAGCTTTTTCCTACCTCTTTCCAATTTCACTCTAGATTTCGAAATAATTATTGAGGCCATGAGTTCTGATCATGAAATATGGAATCAGATTTCGAATATCAGCCTTTAATAAGCCTATATGATACATGATTCAATTTTGTCAGGAGCCAATCACATTGCACCTGGCCTCACACAGGCAATCAGCGTAACCGCAAACGGACAAATGGAGAGCCATCTCTGTTTTTGAACTATACACAAAGAATTAAGTTAAGCACCCCCCCCCCCCCCCCCCCGTTTTTTTACAACCTCGCACATTACAAGTTTGTTGTCGTCAAAACAGTGTAATATACCCATGATATTGCTATATTTTCTGGAGAAGTGATATTATGGTCACATAAAAACATAACAATCATGCCGTTTTCAATATTTTATTCTGAATAATTTAAGGTGAAATTTTTTGGGAATTTTAGGCTATGTATATATTTTAGGCTATATATGTATATATATATATCAGCAGCTATGTATATATATATATATATATATATATATATATATATATATATATATATATATATATATATATATATATATATAGATATATATATATATATATATATATATATATATATATATATATATATATATACGTATATATATATATAGATATATATATATATATATATATATATATAATTATATATATTTATATATATATATATATAATTATATATATATATATATATATATATATATATATATATATATATATATATATATATGTATATATATATATATATATATATATATATATATATATATACATATATATATATATATATACATATATATACATATGTATATATATATATATATATATATATATATATATATATATATATATATATATATAGATATATATATATATATATTTATATATATAAAAACACAGTTTGTGTGTGTGTAATGTTACCGATAGACTCCTAAACGGAGAGGCTTACGTGCTTGATATTTGGCATAGACATGGCCAGTGAGCCTGGGACGAACATGGCCGAACTCAAAATATTTGACGATCCATATTTTTTATTCATATTTACCTCAGCGCATTTCAGCGCATGGAATCAACGGAATCAGAGCAGGTGGGCGCTGATTTGCTCAGAGCGATCACATGATAACGCTATGAACGCTATGAACGCTATGACGCTATGACGCTATGAAAAAAAAAATCGCTATGACGCTATGAAACGCTATGAACGCTATGACGCTATGGACGCTATGACGCTATGAAAAAAAAAATCGCTATGACACTATGAAACGCTATGAACGCTATGACGCTATGAACGCTATGACGCTATGAAAAAAAAAATCGCTATGACGCTATGAAACGCTATGAACGCTATGATGCCATGAACGCTATGACGATATGACGCTATGAACGCTATGATGATATGACGCTATGAACGCTATGACGCTATGACGCTATGAAAAAAAAAAATCGCTATGACGCTATGAAACGCTATGAACGTTATGACGCTATGATGCTATGAAAAAAAAAATCGCTTGCTTTGCCAAAACTGGCT
>NC_136271.1:137695726-137914211 GCF_964187855.1 Myxine glutinosa | reverse complement strand
AGCCTGGGACGAACATGGCCGAACTCAAAATATTTGACGATCCATATTTTTTATTCATATTTACCTCAGCGCATTTCAGCGCATGGAATCAACGGAATCAGAGCAGGTGGGCGCTGATTTGCTCAGAGCGATCACGTGATAACGCTATGAACGCTATGAACGCTATGACGCTATGACGCTATGAAAAAAACAATCGCTATGACGCTATGAAACGCTATGAACGCTATGACGCTATGGACGCTATGACGCTATGAAAAAAAAAATCGCTATGACACTATGAAACGCTATGAACGCTATGACGCTATGAACGATATGACGCTATGAACGCTATGAACGCTATGAAAAAAAAAATCGCTATGATGCTATGAAACGCTATGAACGCTATGATGCTATGAACGCTATGACGATATGACGCTATGAACGCTATGATGATATGACGCTATGAACGCTATGACGCTATGACGCTATGAAAAAAAAAAATCGCTTGCTTTGCCAAAACTGGCTCGCTCCCCCCCGCCCCCCCCCCCCCCCCCCCGTTCCCCTCCCCTCCCCTTCCCCCTCCCCCTCCCCCTCCCCTCCCCCGCCCGGCAATGCCGGGTACTTCTGCTAGTATATATATATATATATATATTGTTGCGGACGCAGTTAAGATGTTATTTTGACCGAGCGGTGGTGTATTACTGCGACCGAACAGTTATTCCCCGATTAGAACCCAATTCCACCCAAACATTGGCCGGATCGCACCGCGGCTGCTCAATGAGGGAAAAGACTAAAACGACGAATGCAAAGAGGAAGACGAAAGCAAAGAAAGGTTTGGAAATACTACTAAATTTATTTACTATTTACACACATAAGCAAAAAGAAAGCAGTCACGTTTATTTACGGCACATAAGACGCAGGTGACACAGTGAAAATACTAGCTTACCTACAGTCTTAATTAACCCAGAACAGAACAAACAAAAGACAGACACACGCGGGGAATGATGACAGGAATCACAGGAGGTGGATGGCTGGAGGTGAACGCTTGGTGGAGCCAACGCGGAGCTTGGTGGAGCTTTGATGGAGGTGAACGCTTGGTGGAGGTGAACGCTTGGTGGAGCCAACGCGGAGCTTGGTGGAGCCTTGGTGGAGGTGAAGGCTTGGTGGAGCCAGCGCAGAGCTTGGTGGAGCCTTGGTGGAGGTGAACGCTTGGTGGAGCCAACGCGGCTGGTGGGGGGTTGGTGTGACGGGTTCTCTCTCCTTCCCTCACAAGCTTCAGGACTCTTTCTCTCTCTTTCTTAGTCCCACCCAGTCCAACAACTTCCTCTCTTGCTTAGTCCAACTCAAGGCCTTTCTGTCTTCTGATCTCCTCCCTCCTCGACTCCCTCTGGGGGCCTCTGCCTCCGGTTATATAAGCCCCACCCTTGACCCTTTGCGAACCTCCCCAAAACGTTCTCTCTCCGCCCTCTAAAGCCAACCCCTCGTTCTGGGGTGGTCGGCAAGGGCTGGTTCACTCCTCCCCTCTATGACGAGGTGGGGACCCGCCTTTCTTCCCCAACCCTGCCTCATGGTCAATGGCGGATGAAGGGAAAACCGCCCAAAATGCAGTTGGCAATTGACAAAAAGGGGGAATGGAGGTTTTGGGAATGGGAATGAAGGGAATCTATCTCTTTCACTTGGTGCAATGGAGTACTTCTATTAATGGGAGACACAGCCTTACCCTAAAACACAGAATAAGATATAACTATCGAACAGGGGTATTCTATGATTGGCTGACGTGTATGCTTGTGGACTAATTATGGGATGCCCTTTTGACCTTTACACAGCTCCGGAGGCAGGAGGCGCAGACTAACCAATAATAATAATAAAGCACACAATAAAAAAAACACAATCCTCATATCCGCAACACTGCACCCTCCTCCTCTTAGGCACGTCCCGGGCCTACAACTTTTATTTAGTGTGACACGTAGGTGTAGTTCCCTCTACTTTTAACCTGACCCTGAGTGCGACAGTTTTTTAAAACATAAATAAATGTGTCCCGCTGCTCCATTGCACCCTGCCTAACAGACTTACGCCCACAGTTAACCGAATTGCGGAATGGTCTTCAAACTACACACTGACGGTGGGGAACATTATTTACAATGACTCTGCTTTTATTTACAAGACTAACCCAGGACCTGTAATTGTTCTTTCTGGTGGGGAGACAGTCTGCTCTGCATCAATGCACCATTAAAGCACCCAAAAACGCACCAATACACACCCAAGCACCAATCGGTGCAGTCACCATTGTTCAAGAAAATAAAACCAACAACCCCTAACCCTGCAGGTGATCTCTTGCTCTTCGGCTCCCTCTGCTGGCTATTATTATGTCTTCCAGTTGTTGTCATTCTCTCTCATTTTCTTACTGGCGGCCTATTTGCAATAAAGTGTGCCCAATGTGTCCTTTTTATTTTATTTTATTTATGGCCCACAGGGCCGACTAGTGTGGTTCACCTGTGGGGCATCGGTGCCCTGTGGCCAAGGTCCGCCAGCAAGATTTCGGGCCCTCATGGCCGGTTCCAGCAGAGGGGCCATGCCCCAACCCATGGGTTCCATACGTGGTGCTCGGCCACAGGCATGTGGTCCATAATGTGGTGCATCGATGCAGACAGCTGGTTCTGAGAGTGCCGGGCGCACAATGGCCGACTCACGCACGCTCCCCTTGGCACCCAATGGCGCACAGGTCATGTGGGAGACAAAAGAGACAAATGAGCGAGGGGTAAGGTCACAAGGGTACACATCAATAAGGCAATGCAAGGCGAAATGCGTACAGAGAGCGAAGTGAGAAAGCTCGTCCTTACCGTACGTCACCCCCCTGTCACCTACACTACCCTTGCCCTTACCCCATATGTACAAAATCTACACATTACCAATCCGTCGCTACTGTCACGTCTCCCCATATTTCCTCTATACCAAATTCGTCACCACAATCCCTCTAACCAAAATTTGCCATCACCCAATTCATCATCAATCCTCATAAGGAGGAAGAGATGGAACATCAAGCACAATGTCACACCCACGTCATGATGCGTCTCACATTCCAAACATTTGCACAGTAAAAAATAATCAAAACATGGCATGGTGTGGAGTACCTGTCACCTCAGGTGAGTGGATGCAGATGGTGCGAGGAGACTTCCTAATCCTAACTATCCTCTAAATGACATTAACACACTTTACACTACCCGGGGTCTCTCCCTGCCAATCCATTGGCCAACTTACACTATGGGTTCTAAAAACCAAATTCCCATTGCCCAAACTGTGGTGCTTCTCAATTTGGGGTCTCACTCCCCCGATTCATCTCCCGGTGCCCTTGCACAATTTCTGGGCTGTGACGTGTAGCTCTCCCAGCAGGTCTACCCACCTGCACACCTCCCCCACTGCAGTTGCCTCCCGAGCTTACCTGCTCCTCACCCTAACCTATCTAACTGGGGAAGGCCCCTCCTGGCTCTGTCACCCCTTGGTGCCCTCTGGCACTGGGCTACCCGGGTCCGTCCTCCGGATCCTCGGGCCCCATCCACAACAACTACCGGCTCCCAGAGCCCACCTGCGGCCTCACCTGGCCGACATCCTCACAGTGGTGGAGTGCCCAAACCAACTACACACACTAACAGGCTACACGCCCAGCCATTTCCACAACACTAATGCACCCATCCAAATACCATTCTGTCACCCGCACCACAGATGCCAATATCCAACCACAATTTACCTGTACCCTCTACCTAACGCTTACACTACCCGCCCCGGGTATTCGTGATGGGGGTCCACTCTTCCCCCATTCACACCTTCGCACCATCCACTCCACTCCATTGTTTCCACCATACTCACTCCACGACCATCCATTCCAATACTCCAGATATTCCACACTACCATTTATTCCACACTCCATGTATTCCACACAACCATTCTCCATACCTGTTGTTGCACACCCGTGCACTCACACCTGGTGCCACCTGCACCCTCCTCCTCTTCCTGGACCATTTGGTCATCACAATAGTCAATACACATCACCATCACCATCACTCAAACACTGCTCCACACACCTGTTCAGTTGCACACCTGTGCAATCACACCTGTTCAATCACACCTGTTCAATCCTCACACACACGGCATCATCTCAGCTAACTACTCCCCTCTGAAACTTGCGCTTCCCAGTCGCCCCTTTAAACTATTGCGCTCCCACGTCATTATCATCCACTCTACTCTACCTGCGTCCCCACTACAGGTGTCATTGTCACTAACTAATCTTAACGTTACCTAATGTCATCTTCTAGGGCCCTACACACAATATCCTAACCCACCCGGGCTAGTTTTCACTGCCATACACCCCATAAGCTAGTGCTCCTTTGCCCCCCTCTGTGAGGGATGACAGAGTTGCCATCCCACCACATGGGGGACGTTCCCACTATCATCCCCCCCAGTCCTCTGACGCTACGAGCCCCCGTCGCAAGAGGTACTGGGTCCTGCCTCGGCATCTAGAGCCGAGGCGATCCATGAGGGCGCCTGCTCGCCGGCATAAGGTCTTATCCGGTCGGCATGGACGATCCGAGGGGGGGCCCGTGGCCCCATTTTGATTTTAATGACCACGTCACAGATTTGCGACAGGACGACTCCCGGGCCTTGCCAGGGGGAGGTGAGTTTTGGGCACCTGCCCTTCCGCCTCCGGGGATTAAAGAACCAAATCTTCATCCCCGGAGCGTATTGACTCCCCTGGCTCCGGTCGTCGTACCTACGCTTCATCTTGGCCCCCGCCAGATGGAGCTGGCGGCGGGCGAAGGCATGGACCCGCTCCATGCCTTCCTCCAGGTGACGTGCGTAACCCTCCCTCGGCGGTGTATCCGTGGTGTCTGGCACGGGACCGCATAGCAAGTCGGCGGGAGCCCGTAACTCCCGCCCATACATAAGCAACGCTGGACTGCATGCGGTGGCCCCGTGCTGGCTAGTTCGGTAGGCCATCAACAAGTACGGGAGATGTTCGTCCCAGTCATCCTGACGGGTAGTGGTGAACAATGCCAGTTGTTGGATCAATGTTCGATTGAACCTTTCCACCATCCCGTCAGATTGTGGCCGCAAGGGCGTGGTCCTGGTTTTCCGAATTGACAGGAGTCTGCACACATCTTTTAGCAATTGACTTTCAAAATTTCGACCCTGATCGGTGTGCAGCTCCTGTGGAATCCCGTGCCGACATACAAATCCTTCTACGAAGGCCTGTGCTACCACCCCTGCTTCTTGGTTGGGGAGGGCATAGGTCTCCGGCCACTTGGTGAAATAGTCCATTACAACGAGGATATACTTATTACCTTGGCGGGTGCGGGGCAGCGGTCCTAGAATATCCATAGCCACCCGCTCAAGGGGGGCCCCCACCTGATGTAATTGGAGGGGCGCCCTCATCCTCCGTGCTGGTCCCTTTTTGGCAGAACAGGCGTCGCATCTCCGACACCAGTCCTGTATGTCGCGCCCCATATTCACCCAATAGAACCTCCGGCGGACCCGAGATATTGTCTTTGTCCTGCCCAAATGGCCGCCGGAGCGGGTACCATGCACCTGTTGTAAGATGACGTTCTTGAATTTGTCTGGGACTATCACCAGCCAGGAAGTTCTATCAGAGGGAACCTCCACCCACTTGCGATATAAGATGTTGCCTTTCAACTCCAGGGTCTGCCACTGAGCCCAATACGCCTTTGTTTGCGCCCGAGGGGGGTGACCTCTTCCCCCTTTGGTCTTTGCCCCAATTTGACCCAATTGAACACCGGCCCCAGGACAGGATCCTCCTGCTGGGCCGTGCTCCATGCCAAATCTCCAAATTCCTCGTCCGCGGTTAGTGGCAAAATTGGCCCTCTCACCCGGGTTGCCCGGACGACGAGAATCGGGGCAGAATCGCCCAATTGCTCCCTCTCCTCGTGTCTCGCACAAAATTTGCAGTTTTCCCCCAGACAAGGACGCCGAGAGAGTGCGTCCGCATTACCATGGGCCTTCCCGGCCCTATGGGCCACATCAAAATCGTACTGCTGCAACTTTTCCAACCACCTTGCAATTTGGCCCTCCGGTTCCTTGAACCGAAGGAGCCATTGCAAGGAGGAATGGTCAGTTCTAACCAAAAATTTCCGCCTGTGAAATGGTTCATGGCAGCCAGCATAGCCAATAACTCGTTGCGAGTGACACAATAATTTCGCTCGGGCCTACTTAAGGCCCGACTATAGTAACCAATCACTCTCTCCACGCCCTCCTGTGTCTGAGACAAAACTGCGCCCAATCCTTCCTGGCTCGCATCCGTGTCCAGGGTAAATGCCCCGTTGCTAGTGGGGTAAGCTAGAAGGGGTGCGGATGTTAGACACCCCTTCAATTTTTGGAAGGCCTCGTGGCACTCCCGTGTCCAATTAAATCGCGTCCCCTTCTCCGTAAGCCGGTGGAGGGGACGGGCCAACTCCGCAAATTTTGCCACAAAGCGCCGGTAGTAGGAGCAGAGTCCTAAAAATCCCCGCACCTCTTTGATGGTACGTGGTGCGGGCCACTCCTCTACCGCTTTAATTTTGTCTGGATCCGTTTTTACCCCCTCGCGGCCGATCACGTGACCTAGATAGGCCACCTCTCTTGCAAACAAAGTGCACTTACTCGGGTTCAGCTTTAACCCTGCCTGTCTGAGGCACCCGAACACCTGGTCCAAATTAGCTACTGCCTGGGGGAACGTTTTGGCATGTACTAGGACGTCATCCAGGTACACCAGGCATGATTGCCATGGCATGCCGCCTAGTACATGTTCCATCAATCTTTCAAAGGTGGCGGGGGCGTTACACAAAGCAAACGGCATCACAGTAAACTGATACAGTCCCTTACCTGTGGAAAATGCCGTTTTCTCCTTCCCTGCCCTATCCATCTCCACCTGCCAATACCCACTCTTGAGGTCCAAAGTTGAGAACCAATTTGAGCCCGCAACGGCATCGAGGGTGTCATCAATCCTTGGCAGGGGATATGAGTCCTTGAGTGTCACGTTGTTTAGCTGGCGATAGTCCACGCAGAACCGCGTGGTCCCATCCTTCTTTTTGACCAGCACAACAGGTGACATCCAAGGACTTCCCGAGGGCTCGATCACACCTGCGTCGAGCATTTTTTCAACCTGCTCGTCAGCTTCCGCCCTCTTGCTCCAAGGGAGCCGTCGGGCGGCCTGACGAATAGGCCGGGCCTCACCGGTGTGGATCTGATGTTTCACCAGGCCCGTACGTCCAATATCCTCGGTGGACAAGGAGAAGAGGTCCAAATGGGACCCAACCAGTTTGTGTAAGGCCTCCCTCTGTGTACCTCCCAACTCTATGCTACTACGATTTACCATCTCGCAAATGGGATCGGGCCAATTCCTAGAACTTATTGAAGGCTCCCCCTGGGGCCGGCTCGGCTGGATGTTCTCGCCCCTCACTGACGCGACTTCTCTAACTGGGGTGCAGCCAGCTATCTTCGTGCCCCTTACTATAGTGCGTGGTTCTGTGCTAATATTAATTACTCGGACGGCCACTACCGGCCCGTCCGTTTTTACAAGGGTGCGGCCCATGATTAAACCAGGTATGGATCGCGCTGCCACCGGTTCGACCAGGCCGCAGGATTCCTGCCATGTCGGGCGAGCTGACCATCGGGCCGGCACGATGGCCTCGGCCCCCGGAGGGATGGTCACGGCCTCAGGAGCCTCCAGCTCCACCTTCTCGGCCGTGCTCACCCCCTCCAATGGTAGCTCTTCCACTCCCCATCGCAGGATCCCCCGACTCAAGTCGATTTTACAACCGCCGGCAGTCAACAAATCCAACCCTATTAAGCACGGGTCGCACACCTCCGCCACCCAAACCTCTATCTCTTGCTTTAACGATCCCAACTTGAGGGTCACAAAACCACGCCCTATGATCGGAGCCGTTGCCCCGGTAGCCAGCTGCAAGCTATGATTTTCCAGACGCTGGATTTTACCCCAGCCGTCTGCACTCGAATTAAGGACCACGGGGCTGATGATCGTGGCGCTGGCTCCCGTGTCCACCACGGCGTCTACCCCCACGCCGGCAATTTTGCACCGAATTGTCAAACTACCCGTTCCAATTTGGCCACAATGAATGACCTGTCGCGTCAAAGAGGGCTTCTCCCCATCCCCTACTGCCGAACACCGCCCTGCATGCCCGGCACGTTCTAGTTTCCCGGGCCCTGGCGGGGGGGTGTCTGAGGTCGGCTAGGCCGATCGATACGGGGCGGAGTTGAGGGCATCGGTTGGCGGGGAACGTCCCGGCGCGGAGCTCGACACTCCCACGCACGGTGACCCATCCGAGCACAATTATAGCACCTCACCTGGTAAGGTGCTTGCCTCCGGTATTCCAAATTCCCCCCCCCCCCCCCCCTGTATGTCCGAATTGGGGTACTCTGTCGGGGACTACCGGGGGCCACCACTGGGGCCGCATGCCATGGTCCAGGTCCCGCTAGACGCCGATCCACCAGCCTCCGAACCATGCTCTCCAGGTCAGGGCCCCCGTCGGGGGCGGGCCCCCTTAGGGGGCCGCCCCCCATCTCGGGCCCCACCTGACGCACCGCCACTGCATGGCGCTCGCCTCCCCGGGCCAGGGGCCTCGCTGCTTCCCAACGGGCTGCAGCGTCGGCCGCCTGACTCATGGTCTGCGAAACCACATGGCGAGCTGTTGTCGGAGCTCCAGATCCGGAAGGGCCTGAATAAAGTGATCCAGCGCCAGGCTTTCCTGGGAACTCGCTGCCATGTCCGCGTGTGCAATCCCTACTGCGCGGCGAATATGGTGAGCAAGTTCCCCGATGGTCTCCTGGGGCTTGCGTTTTCGCTGCGCAAGTTGAGCTTTAACAAGCTCGCTTTGCTGCTCAATACCGAAACGGTTAATTAAAGCCGCACGGAGAGCTGGCAGGGTGAGGGCACCCGGTGGTAAAGCTGTCAGCACCTCCGCCGCCGCACCGCGCAGTGCCCCTACCAGGTGTACTCCACCTTCGTCCGGATTCCAACCGTTGCCTTTACACACGTACTCAAACTGTGCCAGGTACGCCCTCAAATCACTCTTGCCGTCATACGGCGCGAGTGGGACTTTGTGGGCGCCCGAAGGTCGGACCCCGCGCGTCACTCCCTGCGGGATCAACGCGGGACCAAACCACTTGGGCTCCCACAGTACGCTATTCCCGGGGGGCTCCCGCGCGTCCCCGTCCCTCCAAACACTACCCCCCGTGGTGTCGATGCCTGGGTCGCCCTGCCGCAACCCGCTACCCACTCCATACCCGCACATTCTTGCTCACCAGCACCCCCCTCACTCCCCATAGCCAGACCTCCTTGTACACCTCCTCTTTCCACACACTCTGGACCAGTCATACACCTCACCATTGGTCCCTCACGAACACCCGGGTCTAAATCAACCCCCAAGCCGACTGAAGCTCCCCTCACATCATATACATTTCCGAATATATCGCCACTCACCTTGACACCTCGTCTCCGCACCTCCTCTGCCACCTGCAAACTCTTTATTTGGTTAGTGAGCACCTCATCACGATTCGAGCACAGACCTTGTACAAATTCCATCACCTCCTCCTTTATTTCCTTTTTAGTTTCCCTTCGTCTCTTCTTAATTTCACTCACCCCTTCTTCCACCTCCTCTAATTTTTCCTTTACTTCCTTCATCTCCCTGTGCGCCCCCTCTATCTCTTCCTCTAACGCCACTTTAACCATTTCTATGTGCATCCTCACCTCTCGGTCCTTCGTCTCCATTACTTCTGTCACCTCCTCCAACTTCTTCGTCAACCCCTCATGTACCATCTGACATTCCTTTTGTGTCGCTATTAATTCGTTCTTAATGTCTTTTTGTGTCGCTTTTAACCCCCCGATTATTGCCGTGTTCTTTTCCACCTGGTCCACTAGTTCCTTTTGTCCCACTGTCAGCTGTTCTACTCCCTTCGTCAGACCCTCTATGCCCCCCTGTAACCTAGCCGTATTATTCCTCACCTCTTTCTCTATATGCTTTTCACCTCGCTTTACCTCCTCGCGTACCCCCGAGACCTCCTCACTTACACCTCGTCGTATCTCCTCTTTCATCTCCTCCCTCTCTTTTGTAGATGCTACCCTCATCTGTCCCAATTCATCCCTCTGAGCATCCAATTTACTTTCTAACCCGATTTTCACCTCCTCTATCTGGTTCCCCATCTGTTCGATTTCCCGGGCGGATTGCTCCCCTATTTCCCGCAATTTGTCTTCCATCCTATTTTCTAACCCCATTAACCCATTTTTCACCCCCTCTAACCCATTGTCTAACTCCTCAAATTTCTTGTCTAATCCCTTAAGATTATTGTCTAACCCCTCAAATTTCTTGTCTAATCCCTTAAGATTATTGTCTAACCCCTCAAATTTAGCTTCTAGCCGTTCCCCCATTTCTCCCATTTTGCCCCCCATTTCGCCCCCCAATTGCCCACTCTGAGCCCTCATTTGCTCACTCTGAGCCCTCATTTGCTCACTCTGAGCATCCATCCGGTTCCCCATTTGTCCCATAAGGGCCCCCATCATTCTGTTTTCCATTTTCTCACTATTAGCCCTTATTCTGTTTTCCATTTGTTCCATACTGTCGTTTTTTTTTCTGCATTTCCACCATGAATAGGGCCATGAAGGCTTGTATTTGGGCCGCGCTCATTGGTTCCGCGGCCGTGGCCCCCTCAACCACGTGCGCGAGAGCGCCATTTTGTGCGTCTGATACCCCCTCAACCGCCTCCTCATTGCTCCCCTCCATTTGATCCTGGGTTACTCCTAACCCCTCCTCTAGCTCACCCACCGGCATCCGATCGCCTTGACCAGCCATGGCGCGATTTCAAAATTCGGGTTTTCCTTTACAACAACACAAATTTCCAGCACTTTGTAATTTTGAGCGCGTTAAGCGCGCTTCGGGCCTCGTATCCCACTCCTGACACCAATTGTTGCGGACGCGGTTAAGATGTTATTTTGACAGAGCGGTGGTGTATTACCGCGACCGAACAGTTATTCCCCGATTAGAACCCAATTCCACCCAAACGTTGGCCGGATCGCACCGCGGCTGCTCAATGAGGGAAAAGACTAAAACGACGAATGCAAAGAGGAAGACGAAGGCAAAGAAAGGTTTGGAAATACTACTAAATTTATTTACTATTTACACACATAAGCAAAAAGAAAGCAGTCACGTTTATTTACGGCACATAAGACGCAGGTGACACAGTGAAAATACTAGCTTACCTACAGTCTTAATTAACCCAGGACAGAACAAACAAAAGACAGACTCACGCGGGGAATGATGACAGGAATCGCAGGAGGTGGATGGCTGGAGGTGAACGCTTGGTGGAGCCAACGCGGAGCTTGGTGGAGCTTTGATGGAGGTGAACACTTGGTGGAGGTGAACGCTTGGTGGAGCCAACGCGGAGCTTGGTGGAGCCTCGGTGGAGGTGAACGCTTGGTGGAGCCAACACGGAGCTTGGTGGAGCCTTAGTGGAGGTGAACGCTTGGTGGAGCCAACGCGGCTGGTGGGGGGTTGGTGTGACGGGTTCTCTCTCCTTCCCTCACAAGCTTCAGGACTCTTTCTCTCTCTTTCTTAGTCCCACCCAGTCCAACAACTTCCTCTCTTGCTTAGTCCAACTCAAGGCCTTTCTGTCTTCTGATCTCCTCCCTCCTCGACTCCCTCTGGGGGCCTCTGCCTCCGGTTATATAAGCCCCACCCTTGACCCTTTGCGAACCTCCCCAAAACGTTCTCTCTCCGCCCTCTAAAGCCAACCCCTCGTTCTGGGTTGGTCGGCAAGGGCTGGTTCACTCCTCCCCTCTATGACAAGGTGGGGACCCGCCTTTCTTCCCCAACCCTGCCTCGTGGTCAATGGCGGATGAAGGGAAAACCGCCCAAAATGCAGTTGGCAATTGACGAAAAGGGGGAATGGAGGTTTTGGGAATGGGAATGAAGGGAATCTATCTCTTTCACTTGGTGCAATGGAGTACTTCTATTAATGGGAGACACAGCCTTACCCTAAAACACAGAATAAGATATAACTATCGAACAGGGGTATTCTATGATTGGCTGACGTGTATGCTTGTGGACTAATTATGGGATGCCCTTTTGACCTTTACACAGCTCCGGAGGCAGGAGGCGCAGACTAACCAATAATAATAATAAAGCACACAATAAAAAAAACACAATCCTCATATCCGCAACAATATATATATATATATATATATATATATATATATATATATATATATATATATATATGTATATATGTATATATATATATTGTTACGGTCCGCGGATCAGGATGTTATTTTTACCGAGCAGAGGTATAACCGCGGCCGAACAGTTGTTCCCTGACTAAATCCGATTCACCCGATTCACCCAAAACGTTGGCCGTATCGCGCCACCGCTATTCAATCTGGAAAAGACTAAGACGACACGGATGTGAAGAAAAGGAAGACGAAGGCAAAGAAAGGTTTGAAATACAATTACTATTTATTACTATTTACAGGCTCAAAGAAACCAAGGAGATGGAAAGATAATAAAATAATATACAGAAGCTTTTAGAGACACAGGGAAAATACTAGCTTATCTAACAGGCTTACTTACTACCCAGGACAGAACAAACAAAGACACAGACTCACGCGAGGAATTGCAGAGTGGATTGGCTGGAAGGAGGTGTGTGGCTGGAGGGGGGAGGACGGCACGGAGCTGGCTGGAGCTTGATCCCACACGGGATGTCGGGCTGGACCTCAACGGCCGCTGATGCCACTGAGCCTGTTGTGTGCGCGGGATCACGGGTCGGAGCTGCTTGGTGGAGCCGACGCGCTGGTGGGGGGTCTGGCGTGACGGGTTCTCTCCTCTTTCTTTCTTGGTCCAACCACTCTTTCTCCACCGACAACTCAACGCAACCACTCAACGCAACCACTGACCACCCCTGACGACCAACTCAGCTCTTGTCATGGACCTCTCTACGCGCTCATCTCTTGGACTCATCTCTTGTGGGGGCGTCTCTCATGGGTTATATATAGCCCCACCCTTGAACCTTTGCGAACCTCCCCGATCGCTCTTCCTCCGCCCTCTCAAACCAAACCCCTCGTGCTTGGTTGGTTGTTCGGGGCCGGGCCACTCCTCCCCTCTCTGACGAGGTGGGGACCCGCCTTTCTTCCCCAACCCTGCCTCGTGGCCAATGGTGGTTGAAGAAAACCACCCAAAATGAAGTTGGCCATTGAAATGAAATGAAAGGGGATCTACTCTTATTTCACTTGGTGCAATGGAGTATTTAAATTAATGGGAGACACAGCCTTACCCTAAGACACATAATAAGATATAAGCTACTGAACAACGATTTTATCGTGTCCTGCAATGTGGTGTTTATGGAATAACTACCGAGACGCCCTTTTTATCTTTACACAACGGAGGTATTTACAACGATCATGACATTTACAAAGGGTGATCTTTACAACAATTTACACTACAACAACAACAAAAAAAAAACATTCTCATATCCACAACACTGCACCCTCCTCCTCTTAGGCACGTCCCGGGCCTACTACTTAAATTTAGTGTGACACGTCGGTGTACTTCCCGCTACTTTTAACCTGACCCTGAGTGCGACAGTTTTAAAACATAAATAAATGTGTCCCGCTGCTCCATTGCACCCTGCCTAACAGACTTACGCCCACAGTTAACCGAATTGCGGAATGGTCTTCAAACTATACACTGACGGTGGGGAGCATTATTTACAATTGACGCTACTTTTATTTACAAAGCTAACCCAGGACCTGTAATTGTTCTTTCTGGGGGGGAGACAGTCTGCTCTGCATCAATGCACCATGAAAGCACCTATAACGCACCAACACACCCTCAAGCACCAATCGGTGCAGTCACCACAGTTCAACAATGTTCAATAAAAATAAAATCAACAACCCCTAACCCTGCAGGTGGTCTCTTGCTCTTCGGCTCCCTCTGCTGGCTATTTACTTTCTTCCAGATGTTGGCTTTTTCCTTTGCTGGCGGCCTATTTGTATTAAAACGAAATGCACCCAACGTGTCCATTTTTATTTATTTTATTTATGGCCCACAGGGCCGACTAGTGTGGTTCACCTGTGGGGCATCGGTGCCCTGTGGCCAAGGTCCGCCAGCAAGATTTCGGGCCCTCATGGCCGGTTCCAGCAGAGGGGCCATGCCCCAACCCATGGGGTCCACCAGTGGTGCTCGGCCACAGACATGTGGTCCATAATGTGGTGCATCGATGCAGACAGCTGGTTCTGGGAGTTCAGGGCGCACAATGGAGGACTCACGCACGCTCCCCTTGGCGCCCAATGGCGCACAGGTCATGTGGGACACAAAAGGGGGAAGACAAATGAGCGAGGGGTAAGGTCACAAGGGTACACATCAATAAGGCAATGCAAGGTGAAATGCGTACGGAGAGCGAAGTGAGAAAACTCGTCCCTACCGTACGTCACCCCCCCTGTCACCGACACTACCCTTGCCCTTACCCCATATTTACAAAATCTACACCTTTACAAATTCGTCGCTACTGTCACGTCTCCCCATATTTCCCCAATACCAAATTCGTCTCCACAATCCCTCTATCCAAAATTTGCCATCACCCAATTCGTCATCAATCCTCATAAGGAGGAAGAGATGGAACATCAAGCACAATGTCACACCCACATCATGATGCGTCTCACATTCCAAACATTTGCACAATAAAAAATAATAAAACATGGCATGGTGTGGAGGTACGTCATCTCAGGTGAGTGCATGTAGATGGTGCGAGGAGACTTCAATCCTAACTATCCTCTAAATGACATTAACACACTTTACACTACCCGGGGTCTCTCCCTGCCAATCCATTGGCCAACTTACACTATGGGTTCTAAAAACCAATTCCCATTGACCAAACTGTGGTGCTTCTCAATTTGGGGTCTCACTCCCCCGATTCATCTCCCGGTGCCCTTGCACAATTTCGGGGCTGGGTCGTATAGCTCTCCCAGCAGGTCTACCCACCTGCACACCTCCACCACTGTAGTTGCCACCCGAGCTTACCTAGCTCCTCACCCTAACCTATCTAACTGGGGAAGGCCCCTCCTGGCTCTGTCACCCCACTCGGTGCCCTCTGGCACTGGGCTACCCGGGTCCGTCCTCCGGATCCTCGGGCCCCATCCACAACAACTACTACCGGCTCCCAGAGCCCACCTGCGGCCTCACCTGGCTGACATCCTCACAGTGGTGGAGTGCCCAAACCAACTACACACACTAACAGGCTACACGCCCAGCCATTTCCACAACACTAATGCACCCATCCAAACATCATTCTTCCACCCGCACCACAGATGCCAATATCCAACCACAATTTACCTATACCCTCTACCTAACACTTACACTACCCGCCCCGGGTATTCGTGATGGGGGTCCATCCTTCCCCCATTCACACCTTCGCACCATCCACTCCACTCCATAGTTTCCACCATACTCACTCCACGACCATCCATTCCAATACTCCATATACTCCACACTCCATGTATTTCACACAACCATTCTCCATACACCTGTTGTTGCACACCTGTGCAATCACACCTGGTGCCACCTGCACCCTCCTCCTCCTCCTGGACCATTTGGTCAACACAATACACATCACCATCCCTCATCCATACACTGCTCCATCCACCTGTTCAGTTGCACACCTGTGCAATCACACCTGTTCAGTTGCAATCACAATCAGTTACTCATACCCTGCTCAATACACTTCCAATCCTCAAACACACGGCATCATCTCAACTACCTGTTGCCCTGCTAACTTAGTGCTCCCCGTCTTCCCTTTAAACTAAGCACATACCACGTCATTATCATCCACACTAATCTACCTGCGTCCCCACTACAGGTATCCTTGTCACTAACTAAACCTTAACGTTACCTAATGTCAATCTCTCTAGATCCCTACACACGATATATCCTAACCCTCCCGGGCTAGTTTTCACTGCCATCAACCCCATAATCTAGTGCTCCTTTGCCCCCCGTGTGATGGATGTTGGATTGGCCATCCCATCACATGGGGCATCTCTTACTATAAATTTTGCTTACCAATATCCACAAATCAAAAATTTTCCAATTACTGCCAATTCTATTCACTTTTCTAAATTTCGTATCAAATCACTATCACTATCACTATCACCATCATCACAGTCCACTCACTAGTGCCTCTCGGTGCGCCAATTCACTTCCACAGCCCGGCTTCGTAAAGCCGAGCAATGAATGCGGGTTGTTTTGTGCCAGCGGCTGGATACGTCCCGCATTCGGTGCAGGGACGGGGGCATACCCGGGCTGAGATCCCACGCACCACCTCGGCACAGAGCCATCCAATGTCCCGATCTCGACCTGCCGGAACGCTTCAACAAAAAGGGGTCGCCATGACGACCCTTCCTATTGGGCTGCCCGCTCCGCCTAGTGGAGCACGGATGCGGCCGTTCCAAGCGCGGCCCAGCGTGGATCACTTACGGCGGTCCTTTCGAACCCGCCGTGGTTCTGATCCCCGCTGGTCCCCGCGGCACGCGAAGCCCGGCACGCACCGAGGGCCCGATTCGGCTATACGTCGCTCTAACCTCTAACCCGGTTACCATTGATGCCTCACCTGCATGCTTACACCCAGCAGCCCGTTCCTTGCTCATACATCCAGCTGTTCCCATGCTACTCGTCATTGCACCTTCTCTTACACACCCAGGTACACTCATTCCGCTCACAGACTTGGTCACACACCTGACCACCGAACACCTTGGCACACATTCGTCGTTCGCACACCTCACCAACACACCTCTTCGTGCCCCCTCATCGGTCACCTCCTCTGTGACAATCACAGGTGTGCTCTCACTCGCACACCCAACCACGTGTCTCACTACCAATTCCAGCGTGCATTCCCACACATGCTCTACCATTCCAGGTGTGCTTCCTTCCATTCCAGGTGTACTTCCTCTCTCACCTGTCACAACCAACTCACGCTCCGTGTCACTCTTACTACTCTCACCTCCACTCTCGGTCGCGCACTCACCCTTACTCTCGCCAGCGCACTCTTTCCTCATGCACCCGTCCGTTACACACCTTTCTCATGCACACTCTTGCGCACACTCTCCCGTTACACCCTCTGTAACACTCACCACAGGCGTGCATTCTCCCTCACTCTTGACAGCGCACTCTTTCCCCCCGTCCGTTACACACCCTTCTCGTGCATCCTCTTGCGCACACTCTCCTGTTACTTCCTCCGTAACACTCACCACAGGCGTACATGCTTCCGTTACATCCCTTGTAACACTCCTCACTACGCGCTTCCATGTGCTCCCTCGCACACGCGCTACTACCGACTCACTCTCGACAGCACACTAATTCCTCGGCGCGCACTTTTTCCTCACACACCCCAGAGTCGGACATTCTCGCACACCTCCTCCTTCGCACACCGTACCTGTCGCACACTTCACCAACGGCCTCTCACGAACACCCGGGTCCACATCAACCCCCAAGCCGACTGAAGCTCCCCTCACATCATGTACATTTCCTCGTATATCGCCACTCACCTTGGCACCTCGTCTCCGCACCTCCTTCACCACCTGCAAACTCTTTATTTGGTTAGTGAGCACACCATTATGAGTTCAGTTCCGACCTTGTACATATTCCATCACCTCCTCCTGCCGCGAGTGGTTTTCTAAGTCCCCGGTCTCTTCAATTTCAATGCCCACTTCCACTTTTTCTTTACTCACCTCGACGACCGTTGGCTTTAATAAAATTCCCTCTACCTCATCGGTCGCCGGCTTTTCCAAACCCCGTGTCGCGATTTCTACCCCCGTCATTGTACCCGCGCTTTTCTCCGCTTCGTTCAACCAGTGCTTCTCGACCCACGTTACCTCCTCGTGCACCCCTGGGACCCTCTCGCCCACCATGCGATCCATGGTCTCCCCCAATTTTTGCATGCGGTCACCCATTCTGTTGGTTATTGCTTCAATTTGGTTTCCCCATCGCTCACTGTTAGCCCTCCTTTCATCCCTCATTACTCCCAATTGCTCACTATTCTTCTCCATAAGGGCCTCCATTTCGTTCGTTATTGCTTCCATTTTATTACTCAATTTCTCCCCGTTTATTCTCAGCATCTCGGGGAATTGCGCCATGAAGTCCCCCACATCAAAGCCCGCTGCTACGGTCACGGGCGCGGCAAAATTTGGTGCCGCTGTAACCACGTGCGCGAGAGCGCCATTTTGTGCACCTGATACCCCCTCAACCACATTGCCAATGTTCTCCTCTACTTCGTCCCTCTGATCCTGGGTTACTCCTAACCCCTCCTCTAGCTCACCCACCTGCATCCGATCGCCTTGACCAGCCATGGCGCGATTTCAAAATTCGGGTTTTGCTTTAAAACAGCACAAATTTCGGCCGCTCCAAATTTTGACCAAATTTTTTCCTAGATGTTTTTTTAAAAATTTGGTTCGGGCCTCGAATCTCTCTCCCAGACACCAATTTGTTACGGTCCGCGGATCAGGATGTTATTTTTACCGAGCGGAGGTATAACCACGGCCGAACAGTTGTTCCCTGACTAAACCCGATTCACCCGATTCACCCAAAACGTTGGCCGTATCGCGCCACCGCTATTCAATCGGGAAAAGACTAAGACGACACGGATGTGAAGAAAAGGAAGACGAAGGCAAAGAAAGGTTTGAAATACAATTACTATTTATTACTATTTACAGGCTCAAAGTAACCAAGGAGAAGGAAAGATAATAAAATAATATACAGAAGCTTTTAGAGACACAGGGAAAATCCTAGCTTATCTAACAGGCTTACTTACTACCCAGGACAGAACAAACGAAGACACAGACTCACGTGGGGAATTGCAGAGTGGATTGGCTGAAAGGAGGTGTGTGGCTGGAGGGGGGAGGACGGCACGGAGCTGGCTGGAGCTTGATCCCGCACGGGACGTCGGGCTGGACCTCGACGGCCGCTGATGCCACCGAGCCTGTTGTGTGCGCGGGATCACGGGTCGCAGCTGCTTGGTGGAGCCGACGCGCTGGTGGGGGGTCTGGCGTGACGGGTTCTCTCCTCTTTCTTTCTTGGTCCAACCACTCTTTCTCCACCGACAACTCAACGCAACCACTCAACGCAACCACTGACCACCCCTGATGACCAACTCAGCTCTTGTCATTGACCTTTCTACGCGCTCATCTCTTGGACTCATCTCTTGTGGGGGCGTCTCTCATGGGTTATATATAGCCCCACCCTTGAACCTTTGCGAACCTCCCCGATCGCTCTTCCTCCGCCCTCTCAAACCAAACCCCTCGTGCTTGGTTGGTTGTTCGGGGCCGGGCCACTCCTCCCCTCTCTGACGAGGTGGGGACCCGCCTTTCTTCCCCAACCCTGCCTCGTGGCCAATGGTGGTTGAAGAAAACCGCCCAAAATGCAGTTGGCCATTGAAATGAAATGAAAGGGGATCTACTCTTATTTCACTTGGTGCAATGGAGTATTTAAATTAATGGGAGACACAGCCTTACCCTAAGACACATAAGATATAAGCTACTGAACAAGGGTTTTATCGTGTCCTGCAATGTGGTGTTTATGGAATAACTACCGAGACGCCCTTTTTATCTTTACACAACGGAGGTATTTACAAGGATCATGACATTTACAAAGGGTGATCTTTACAACAATTTACACTACAACAACAAAAAACACAAACCATTCTCATATCCACAACAATATTGTAACGGTTTTGAGAAGTGTAACGAATTTGAGAAGTGTAACGGTTTTTGAGAAGTGTAACAATTTTGGAGGAAGTGTAACGAATGTGAAAAGTATGGTTTTGTTGTGTGTAACACCCTCGTAATGTAAATAATGGTCGCAGCCGTCCTCCTAGTTAATTCCATGAAACTTACACACAGGCCACGATATATCTTTTTAAATAGTGTATTTCCTTGTTCTATGTAGGCTAAATATGTGTTTCCCACTAGATTGACTTTGCATTGTATCAAACAAAATAAGCGTAGGCCCTTTCAATTTCCCCAAACATCTCCGCTCTCCAAAGTTCCTTTCAAAAGGGGTGCGAGTGGTGTTCAATCCCGCAAGCCGCCATTGCCCATGTGCTCATCTCGGAGAAGAGGGGGGTAGGAGCCGCCAACTCACAGGCGTGGCACGTCGTCATGAGCAAAGGAGGAATCGGACAGCCCTAACAGCCAACCAGCACCGCGGTTAGCGACCCGGTAGGCGTGCCCTCGCAGCCGGCGGCTTGATTCCGCCCCGAGTGATAAAAGCGACTGGAAGGGACTGCTTGACCAGATGGGAGATGAGCGAAGAGGTGACCTATGAGAGGAGCTGTGAGCTGAGCTGTGAGCGGTGAGATGCGAGACGCTCCGAGCCAAAGAGGAGAGGTACTCGGAGAGGCAACCAGCTTTGGAGAGACGCACTGAGAGGAGGGAGACGGCTCCACCAGAAGGAGAGGAGCAGGTGTGACCGAGCCAGCGCGTGACGTCTACAGTATCAGCAGCGTCGACGCGACCGAGGGTTTTCCCGCCAAAAACGCGAAGGATTGAGAGCTGCTACCCCCAGCCCTGCCGGTTGCAGGGACCTGACCCTGCCTCCCTCTCCAGCAACCCACCTCCGCCATCCCTGCCTGCAATTTCCCCCGTGTAAGTGTGAACGTCGTCTGTCCTAATCGTTGTCCTGGGGTTAAGTAAATTGAATAGAATAAGTTAACGATTCCCTGTGTGACTGCTTCTTCCATCCATTGCTTGTGTGTGTATAATAAATCTGTTCTTCCTCCGTACTCTGTCTTCTTCTCTTTTTCCTTCTCTTTCGGTCGCTTTAGAGGTTTCCCGATTGAATATCTGTGGTGCGATCTGGTCAACGTCGGGTGGAATCGGGCCAATTGGGGATCCTGTAACGGTCGCGGTTGGACCATCCGCTCGGCCCATCATAACATCTAAACCGCGTCTGTAACAATTTATATATATATTGTTACGGTCCGTGGATTAGATGTTATTTTTTACCGAGCGGTGGTGTAACCGCGGCCGAACAGTTATTCCCCCGACTAAAACCCGATTCACCCTGAACGTTGGCCGTATCGCGCCACCGCTATTCAATCGGGAAAAGACTAAGACGACGAATGCAAAGAGGAAAAGGAATAAGAAGACGAGAAAAGGGTTGAAAATACTACTAAATTTATTTACTATTTACAGGCTCAAAATAACCAAGGAGAAGGAAAGATAATAAAATAATATACAGAAGCTTTTAGAGACACAGGGAATTCCTTATACAAGCTTAATTACCTACCCAGGACAGAACAAACAAAGACGACTCACACGGGGAATTGCAGAGTGGGTTGGCTGGAAGGAGGTGTGTGGCTGGAGGGGGAGGACGGCACGGAGCTGGCTGGAGCTTGATCCCGCACGGGACGTCGGGCTGGACCTCGACGGCCGCTGATGCCTCCGATCCTGTCGTGTGCGCGGGATCATGGGTCGGATCACGGGTCGGATCATGGTCAGAGCCGACGCGCTGGTGGGGGGTCTGGCGTGACGGGTTCTCTCCTCTCCCTTTCTTTTGTCCAACCACTCTTTCTCCAACGCAACCACTCAACGCAACCACTGACCACCCCTGATGCCCAACTCAGCTCTTGTCATGGACCTCTCTTTTCGCTCTTGCTCTGACGACCCAGCTCTTTCCTTTGTACTCGTCTCTCCTCTGTAAAAGCTCATCTCTTGTCTCCTCCCTTGGACTCAGTAAAAGCGCATCTGCTTGGGGAACGCCCCCGCGGCGGGTTATATAGGCCCCGCCCCTCAACCTTTGCAAACCTCCCCCAAACGCTCTTCCTCTGCCCTCTCAAACCAAACCCCTCGTGCTCGGTTGGTTGTTCGGGGCTGGCTCACTCCTCCCCTCTATGACGAGGTGGAGACACGCCTTTCTTCCCCAACCCTGCCTCGTGGCCAATGGTGGTTGAAGAAAACCGCCCAAAATGCAGTTAGCCATTGAAATGAATTGAAAGGGGACCTATTCTTATTTCACTTGGTGCAATGGAGTATTTAAATTAATGGGAGACACAGCCTTACCCTAAGACACATAATAAGATATAAGCTACTGAACAAGGGTTTTATCGGGTCCTGCAATGTGGTGTTTATGGAATAACTACCGAGACGCCCTTTTTATCTTTACACAACTCCGGAGGCAGGAGGCGCAGAATTAACAATAATAATAATAAAGCACACAATAAAAAAGATACAGTTCTCATATCCGCAACACTGCACCCTCCTCCTCTTAGGCACGTCCCGGGCCTACAACTTTTATTTAGTGTGACACGTAGGTGTAGTTCCCTCTACTTTTAACCTGACCCTGAGTGCGACAGTTTTAAAACATAAATAAATATGTCCCGCTGCTCCATTGCACCCTGCCTAACAGACTTACGCCCACAGTTAACCGAATTGCGGAATGGTCTTCAAACTACACACTGACGGTGGGGAGCATTATTTACAGTTGACACTACTTTTATTTACAAAACTAACCCAGGACCTGTAATTGTTCTTTCTGGGGGGGAGACAGTCTGCTCTGCATCGACGCACCATGAAAGCACCTATAACGCACCAACACACCCTCAAGCACCAATTGGTGCAGTCACCACAGTTCATCAATGTTCAATAATAAAAATAACCAAACAACCCCTAACCCTGCAGGTGATCTCTTGCTCTTCGGCTCCCTCTGCTGGCTATTATTATTTCTTCCAGTTGTTGTCATTTTCCTTTGCTGGCGGACTATTTGTATTAAAACTTGCACCCAACGTGTCCCTTTTATTTATTTATGGCCCACCAGGCCGACTACGTGTGGTTCACCTGTGGGGCATCGGTGCCCTGTGGCCAAGGTCCGCCAGCAAGATTTCGGGCCCTCATGGCCAGTTCCAGCAGAGGGGCCATGCCCCCAACCCATGGGGTCCATAAGTGGTGCTCGGCCACAGACATGTGGTCCATAATGTGGTGCATCGATGCAGACAGCTGGTTCTGGTAGTTCCGGGTGCACAATGGCCGACTCACGCACGCTCCCCTCGGTGCCCAATGGCGCACAGGTCATGTGGGAGACAAAAGGGGAAAGACAAATGAGCGAGGGGTAAGGTCACAAGGGTACACATCAATAAGGCAATGCAGGGCGAAATGCGTACGGAGAGCGAAGTGAGAAAGCTCGTCCCTACCGTACGTCACCCCCCCTGTCACCTACACTACCCTTGCCCTTACCCCATATGTACAAAATCTACACCTTTACAAATTCGTCACTACTGTCACGTCTTCCCCATATTTCCCTTCCACCAAATTCGTCACCACAATCCCTCTAGCCAAAATTTGCCATCACCAAATTCATCATCAATCCTCATAAGGAGGGAGAGATGGAACAACAAAGCACAATGTCACACCCACGTCATGATGCGTCTCACCATCCAAACATTTGCATCAAAAATAATTAAACAACCTGGCATGGTGTGGAGGTACGTCATCTCAGGTGAGTGGATGCAGATGGTGCGAGGAGATCCTTCATCCTATCTACCCTCTAAATGACTTAACACACTTTACACTACCCGGGGTCTCTCCCTGCCAATCCATTGGCCAACTTACACTCTGGGTTCTAAAAACCAATTCCCATTGAGCAAACTGTGGTGCTTCTCAATTTGGGGTCTCACTCCCCCGATTCATCTCCCGGTGCCCTTGCACAATTTCTGGGCTGTGACGTATAGCTCTCCCAGCAGGTCTACCCACCTGCACACCTCCACCACTGCAGTTGCCACCCGAGCTTACCTAGCTCCTTACCCTAACCTAACTAACTGGGGAAAGCCCCTCCTGGCTCTGTCACCCCACTCGGTGCCCTCTGGCACTGGGCTACCCGGGTCCATCCTCCGGATCCTCAGGCCCCATCCACAACAACCCTACCGGCTCCCAGAGCCCACCTGCGGCCTCACCTGGCCGACATCCTCACAGTGGTGGAGTGCCCAAACCAACTACACACACTAACAGGCTACATGCCCAGCCATTTCCACAACACTAATGCACCCATCCAAATACCATTCTTTCACCTCGCACCACAGATGCCAATATCCAACCACAATTTACCTATACCCTCTACCTAACACTTACACTACCCGCCCCGGGTATTCGTGATGGCGGTCTATCCTTCCCCCATTCACACCTTCGCACCATCCACTCCACTCCATTGTTTCCATCATACTCACTCCACGACCATCCATTCCAATACTCCATATAGTCCACACTACCATTTATTCCATACACCTGTTCCTCATACCTGTTGTTGCACACCTGTGCACTCACACCTGGTGCCACCTGCACCATCCTCCTCTTCCTGGACCAGTTGGTCAACACAACACACATCACCATCACCATCACTCAAACACTGCTCCACACACCTGTTCAGTTGCACACCTGTGCAATCACACCTGTTCAATCACACCTGTTCACCATACACTTCCAATCCTCAAACACACGGCATCATCTCAGCTAACTACTCCCCTCTGAAACTTGCGCTTCCCAGTCGTCCCTTTAAACTATTGCGCTCCCTCGTCATTATAATCCACACTAATCTACCTGCGTCCCCACTACAGGTATCCTTGTCACTAACTAATCTTAACGTTACCTAATGTCATCTTCGCTAGATCCCTACACACGATATATCCTAACCCTCCCGGGCTAGTTTTCACTGCCATCAACCCCATAAATCTAGTGCTCCTTTGCCCCCCGCTGTGAGGGATGACAGAGTTGCCATCCCACCACATCGGGGACGTTCCACTACCAATTTTGCTCACCAAATTTCAGCCAATCAAAAATTTGCCAAACATCTGCCAATCACTGTACCATTACCAATCATCACTCTGCCAATCCTTTGCCAATCATCAAATTTTGTTTTTTCTAATTTCGGGTCCAGACCACTATCCTCATCATTACAGTCTACTTACTAGTGCCTCTCGGTGCACCAATTCACTTCTACAGCCCGGCTTCGTAAAGCCGAGCAATGAATGCGGGTTGTTTGGTGCCGGCGGCTGGATGCGTCCGGCACTCGGTGCAGGGAAGGAGGTTTACCCGGGCCGAGATCCCACGCACCACCTCGGCACGGAGCCATCCCATGGCCCGATCTCGACCTGCCGGAATGCCTCAACAAAAAGGGGTCGCCATGACGACCCTTCCTATCGGGCTGCCCGTTCCACCTAGAGGAGCACGGACGCGGCCGTTCCAAGCGCGGCCCAGCGTGGATCCCGTACGGCGGTCCTTTCGAACCCGCCGTGGTTCGGATCCCCGCTGGTCCTCGCGGCACGCGAAACCCGGCACGCACCGAGGGCCCGATTCGGCTATAAGTCGCTCTAACCTCTAACCCGGTTACCGTCGATGCCTCACCTGCATGCTTATACCCAGCAGCCCGTTCCTTGCTCATTCATCCAGCTGTTCCCATGCTCCTCGTCATTGCACCTTCTCTTCCACACCCAGGTACACTCATTCCGCTCACAGACTTGGTCACACACCTGACCACCGAACACCTTTGCACACACTCGTTGTTCGCACACCTCACCAACACACCTCTTCGCGCCCCCTTCTCGGTCACCTCCTCTGTGACAATCACAGGTGTGCTCTCACTCGCACACCCAACCACGTGCCTCACTACTAATTCCAGCGTGCATTCCCATACACGCTCTTCCATTCCAGGTGTGCTTCCTTCCATTCCAGGTGTACATCCTCTCTCACCTGTCACAACCAACTCATGCTCCGTGTCACTCTCACTACTTCCACCACCACTCTTGACAGCGCACTCACCCTTACTCTCGACAGCGCACTCTTTCCTCACGCACCTGTCCGTTACACACCTTTCTCGCGCATCCTCTTGCGCACACTCTCCCGTTACTTCCTCCGTAACAATCACCACCCCACGCTTCCATGTGCCCCCTCGCACACGCGCTTCGACCAACTCACTCGCGACAGCACACTCACTCCTCGGTGCGCACTTTTTCCTCACACACCCCAGAGTCGGACATTCTCGCACACCTCCTCCTTCGCACACTGTACCTGTCGCACACTTCACCAACGGCCTCTCATGAACACCCGGATCCGAATCAACCCCCAAGCCGACTGAAGCTTTCCTCACATCATATACATTGCCGAATATTTCGCCACTCACCTTGGCACCTCGTCTCCGCACCTCCTTCACCACCTGCAAACTCTTTATTTGGTTAGCGAGCACATCATTATGAGTTGAGCACCGACCTTGTACATATTCCATTACTTCCTCCTTTATCTCCCTCTTAGTTTCTGTCCGTCCCTTCTTAATTTCACTTACCTCTTCTTCCACTTCCTCTAATTTTTGCTTCACCTCTTTTATTTCCCGGTGCATCTCCTCAAGTTCGTCCTCTAAGGCTATTTTGACCGTCTCTATGTGCGTTCTCACTTCCCGGTCCTTTGTCTCCATTACTTCTGTCACCTCATCCACCCTCGTTGTCAGTCCCTCACGTACCATCTGACATTGCCTCTGTGTTGCTATCAATTCGTTTTTAATGTCTTTTTGTGTCGCTTTTAACCCCCCGATTATTGCCGTGTTCTTTTCCACTTGGTCCACTAGTTCCTTTTGTCCCACTGTCAGCTGTTCTACTCCCTTCGTCAGACCCTCTATGCCCCCCTGTAACCTAGCCGTATTATTCCTCACCTCTTTCTCTATACGCTTTTCGCCTTGCTTTACCTCCTCGCGTACCCCCGAGACCTCCTCACCTACACCTCGTCGTATCTCCTCTTTCATCTCCTCCCTCTCTTTTGTAGATGCCACCCTCATCTGTCCCAGTTCATCCCTCTGAGCATCCAGTTTACTTTCTAACCCGATTTTCACCTCCTCTATCTGGTTCCCCATCTGTTCGATTTCCCGGGTGGATTGCTCCCCTATTTTCCGCAATTTGTCTTCCATCCTATTTTCTAACCCCATTAACCCATTTTTCACCCCCTCTAACTGATTCTCCTGGGCAGCCATTCTATTTTCCACCCCCGTTAACCCATTCTTTACCTCTTTTATCCCGTTGTCTAACCCCTCAAATTTAGCTTCTAGCCGTTCCCCCATTTCTCCCATTTTCCCCCCCATTTCTCCCATTTTGCCCCCCATTTCGCCCCCCAATCGCTCACTATCAGCCCTCGCTTCGTCCCTCATTACCCCCAATTGCTCACCCTGTCGCTCACTATCAGCCCTCAATCCCACAATTTGGTTTCCCAACCGCTCACCCATTTCTCTTCGCTCTCGGGTGGACTTATCATTTTGGGCATCCATTTTTACCATCATTTGAATCATAAAGACTCGCATGTACTCTGGCATTTCTGGCTCGGCTGCCGCGACCACGTGCGCAGCGCAATTTGGTGCTGCTACGGTCACGGGCGCGGCAAAATTTGGTGCCGCTACAACCACGTGCGCGATAGCGCCATTTTGTGCGCCTGATACCCCCTCAACCACATCCTCCATATACATTTCCCCGACGTCCTAGGTCGATTCCACCCCGTCTATCTCTCCCACCGGCATCCCGTCGCCTTGACCAGCCATGGCGCGATTTCAAAATTCGGGTTTTCCTTTAAAACACAAATTTCCAGCAGTTCGTAATTTTGAGCGCGTTAAGCGTGCTTCGGGCCTCGTATCTCACTCCCGGACACCAATTTGTTACTGTAATAACACAATTGGTGTCCAAAATTTGGGCTAAATAAATTTAGTCCCAGGTTCGAATCCCAACTCCTGACTACCAATTTGTTACGGTCCGCGGATTAGATGTTATTTTTTACCGAGCGGTGGTGTAACCGCGGCCGAACAGTTATTCCCCGACTAAAACCCGATTCACCCTGAACGTTGGCCGTATCGCGCCACCGCTATTCAATCGGGAAAAGACTAAGACGACGAATGCAAAGAGGAAAAGGAATTAAGAAGACGAGAAAAGGGTTGAAAATACTACTAAATTTATTTACTATTTACAGGCTCAAAATAACCAAGGAGAAGGAAAGATAATAAAATAATATACAGAAGCTTTTAGAGACACAGGGAATTCCTTATACAAGCTTAATTACCTACCCAGGACAGAACAAACAAAGACGACTCACACGGGGAATTGCAGAGTGGGTTGGCTGGAAGGAGGTGTGTGGCTGGAGGGGGAGGACGGCACGGAGCTGGCTGGAGCTTGATCCCGCACGGGACGTCGGGCTGGACCTCGACGGCCGCTGATGCCTCCGATCCTGTCGTGTGCGCGGGATCACGGGTCGGATCACGGGTCGGATCATGGTCGGAGCCGACGCGTTTTTTTTTTCTTCTTTTTTTTGTGTTTGTATACAAGATCGAGGCTCGTGAAAGAGCGAACATTAATCACACAAAAAGACAAACCGACACACAAAACACAAAAAACAAGGGGAGCGGCAGACAAGATGGGGAGAGAGGGGGAAGGACACAAAAGAGAGGGGGAAGAGGGGGAAGGACACAAACACAACATTTGAGAGCAGGGACATCGGGAGGACTTGGGGGGAGGTGGGAGAGGAATAAAACATATGAACACTGCAAGGACTCTGGGGTGAATTACCGGGGGTAGAAAAGATCAAGGTTTTCGATGGGGGAAGATAAGAGATGGTGGTGAACAGCTGTTTTAAAGACCTGGAGGGAGGAGTGGGATTGAAGGGAGTGGGGGAGTTTGTTCCAGAGGCGGGAGAAAAGGGGAATGAAAGAGTGAAGGTGAGCAGAGAGCCTAGAGTTTGGCAGTTTAACCATAAGAGGGTTGCAGGCAGATCTTGTGCGACCTGAAGGAATATTGGGGGGACAGAGCACAGAGAGAGCTGGGGGAGCAAGGCCGGAGAGGAGTCGGTAGAAGACAGAAAGACCACCAACCTGCCTGCGGTGAGTGAGTGAAAGGCCCTCGGTGTTGACTACATTGCAGGAGATTCCAATGATTCTGAAAGCTTTGGCCTCAACAGCGTGAAGCCGAGCAAGGTGTGAGGCAGGAGCACCAGCCCAGAGGGGAGAACAGTATTCCATTGAGGAATGCTGGCTGGTGGGGGGTCTGGCGTGACGGGTTCTCTCCTCTCCCTTTCTTTTGTCCAACCACTCTTTCTCCAACGCAACCACTCAACGCAACCACTGACCACCCCTGACGCCCAACTCAGCTCTTGTCATGGACCTCTCTTTTCGCTCTTGCTCTGACGACCCAGCTCTTTCCTTTGTACTCGTCTCTCCTCTGTAAAAGCTCATCTCTTGTCTCCTCCCTTGGACTCAGTAAAAGCGCATCTGCTTGGGGAACGCCCCCGCGGCGGGTTATATAGGCCCCGCCCCTCAACCTTTGCGAACCTCCCCCAAACGCTCTTCCTCCGCCCTCTCAAACCAAACCCCTCATGCTCGGTTGGTTGTTCGGGGCTGGCTCACTCCTCCCCTCTATGACGAGGTGGAGACACGCCTTTCTTCCCCAACCCTGCCTCGTGGCCAATGGTGGTTGAAGAAAACCGCCCAAAATGCAGTTGGCCATTGAAATGAATTGAAAGGGGACCTATTCTTATTTCACTTGGTGCAATGGAGTATTTAAATTAATGGGAGACACAGCCTTACCCTAAGACACATAATAAGATATAAGCTACTGAACAAGGGTTTTATCGGGTCCTGCAATGTGGTGTTTATGGAATAACTACCGAGACGCCCTTTTTATCTTTACACAACTCCGGAGGCAGGAGGCGCAGAATTAACAATAATAATAAAGCACACAATAAAAAAAATACAGTCCTTATATCCGCAACAATATATATATATATATATATATATATATATATATATATATATATATATAAATATATATATATATATATATTGTTGTGGATCTGCCGCCGGCCTTCTCCCCTTACCAAGAGGGGATTAGTCCCCTTGTCTTGACTGACCTGGTGCGACCCGGGACCTATTACGTCCCTTCCGGACAGCGCTAAATAGGGTTGCAGGACCAAATTCGCTGTTACCTAAGTACTAGCGCTGCCCTGGAAGCGAGGAAATAAGCCCCGCACAAACCACGTGTGTTGGTGATACACCGAGCGGTTTGTGTACATGTGATTTGTGCTATTATTAATTACTAGACCCCGATTCAAGCGGTTCGGTTCGTACCACGCTTAGTCAATGGCGAAATCACAAAGACGATCGAATTGGGAAGAAAGGAAGAACAAATGGTTTAATTACTATCACACGTATGTATAGTACAGGATGAAGAGACACAGAGCAGCTTATACAGTCTTATTCTTAATACCCAGGACAAACGGGCCCGTCTCACACACACACTCACATGGGGATTGCAGATGGCAGGACGGTGTTCAGCGCGTCCAGGGATGGCTCCCGTGCAGCTCTCTCCGGCCCCCGGCATGTCCTTTGGAGATGGAAGTTGGTGAAAGCAGGAGCTCACCACGTGTCGTGTGAACGGAGCGGGTTATCATGGGGCGAAATGGTAGGGAGCGGACTTTGGCGCGGCTGGTGGTTATTCACTTGCGGCTATGGCCATGCTTACTCGCGTGGCTGGAAATGCGCTATGTGCGTTACCAGCGCGTCTGGCTGCACCCGCGTACTTGTAGGGTTCAACGTCTCTTCTTTTCCCTCTCTCTGCGCAAGTCCTTTCGCCACTGGTACAAGTCCTGTTCAACGCGCGTATCCTCTGCAAGTCCTCAAACAACGCGCGTATCCTCTGCAAGTCCTTTACGAGCAAGTCCCTCTCAACACGTCCTTCTGAGGGCTTTGCGCAGCGGGTTATATAGGCACGCCCCGCGAACCTTCTGGAACTCACCAGACGCGCTTTACCACGCCCTCTCACGCCATGCCGCTAGAGCTCTGATTGGCTGGTGGCTCTTACCGTCATCGCCTCTGCCGCTCCCGACCTCAACGCCGCCACCACCTTTTTAGGCCTACCTCGTATTACTCGACTAGTGCGCAGCCAAATGGGGCGCGGGATGGATTACGCCCATGGAGGTAAAATTGGAGGGTGGACGCAAAATGAATGGGGCCTACTCTCCTGTCTTTACGCAACACAGGTACTAAGAGGGGAAATGGTCTATTCTTACACATACTAAGACATAACTATACTACAAATGGGCCTATATGTTGCTCGTGTGACTAACTATGGGGGGCAAACCTTTAACCTTTAATGCCTTCAATGTGCCAATCTCAAAACCACAGCACTGCCCCCCTCCCTTGCCAGACTCGTCCCCGAGTCGAACCCACACAAGTGAGAACGACCGGTTTTGAGAAAGGTTTGGGACTAGTTTTTAAATTACGTGTGACACTTAGATGTGGTTCCCCTCTAACATTTAATCTAACTCCTGTATGTGATAGTTTTACAACACTAGATATGTCCCACCTACTGCGTTGTGTAACTAACGCTAACCGACTCACACCCACAGCTAACCGAATTGCAGAATTGTTTGAAACTAAACATAAAGCCGGTGGGTAGCATCTTATTTACAACACTAAACCTAATTATTTACATTTCTATAACCCAGGACCTGTTCTTTATGGAAAGAAGTTTGGAGGGGAGAAAACACAGCAATGCACCAATGCACCAATACACATTTCACAAAAAGTTCACATTTCAAGTGTCATATTTGCTGCTTGGCTGCATCTTCTTGCTTTCTGCTTCATCTTCGGTGTGCAATAATTTAAAAAAACTTAAAGGTCTTCTTTCCTGGCACACCAGAATACAATGTACAAACCGTGTCCGTTTTTATTGCCAGCAGGGCCAATCTCATGTGGTCCGACTGCGTGACATCGACGCCACTTAAAACCAGTGGTCCGCAGGTGCAAGGAAAGTTTGCAGCAAATGACTGCTCAGCAAAAAGGCAAGGCCACAGAACATGTGGTCCATAAGGTGTATTGTGGTGCAGCAAAATGCAGCAGGGGTGCCGCACAGGTGTAGCCAGTTGCAGCTGCACAGTTTAGTGTTCCTGCACACTTCCCCTCCAAAATGGGTCCATGGGTGGGGAGGAAAGACAAAGCACAGTTAGCAAAGGAAAGGGCGCAAGGGTACACCAAACACAAGGTAATGCAACATGAGGGGCGCGGGAGAGCGAGCAGAGCAAGCTCGTCCCTAAACGTTCGTACCCCCGTCCCCCCGTCCCCACATGTCAGCCGACACTACCCTTGCCCTTCCCTGTATTTACAATTTACAAATTTGTCACTACGTCCTGTCTCCCATATCCCCCTCTAAACCAAATTCGTCTTCCAATCCCTCCCAAGAAGGAAGAGATGGAATTACACACAATGTCACACTTCCGCGTCATGATGCGTCTCACTTACTCAACAGATTACAAAACCCGGTGTGGAGTTCCGTCTCCTTGGTGAGTGGATGTGGATGGTGTGAAGAGATTTCTCATCCTACCTATCCTCTAATAACATTAACTCGGTTACACTACCCGGGGTCTTGCCCTGCCAATTGGCATCTTTAAACTATGTGGTTCTAAAAACCAATTCCCATTGACCATCCTGTGATGCCAGCCAATTTGGGTCTCACTCCCCAATTTTTCACTACTGTGCCTTTGCACAATTTCAGGGCTGGGTCGTGTGGCTCCACTAGCAGGTCCAACTATCTGCGCACCGCCGCCACTGAAGTGGCCACCCGAGCTTACCTTGCTCCTTGCGACTACCCTAACTCGGGGAAGGCCCCTCCTGGCCCTCTCACACCTCTGATGCCCTCTCTGGCATTGGGCTACCCGGGTCCTTTCCTAGGATCCTCTGGCCCCACTGAACACTACTCTGACTGGTTCCCAGAGCCTACCTGCGGCCTCACCTGGCCGACAAACTACCAGTGGCAGAGTGCCCCAATAACCATACGTACCAACAAAGCCCACACGCTCAGCCATTCACTGACTCATGCACCCATCCAAGCACTTCTGGCTACTTCCTGCACCACAGATGTCAATATCCAACAATTTACCTAAGCCCTCTACCTGACTTTAAACTACCCTCCCCGGGTATTCGTGAAGGGGTCCATCTCCCCCCATTCACTCCTTCGCACCATGCATTCCACACCTTTTATCCCGCACCAAGCATTTCCACACCACTTATTCCACACACCAAGCTCTCTTGCACACCTCTTGTGCTCACATTCCTTTTTCGCTCTGGCACACCATGCAAATCAATTCACTCAACACAACTCCATATGTCCTCAATACACCACTCATACACCACCTCTGGTTATCCCCAACCAATTCCACATTTGCACCTCAATCTCAAGCTCAATAAACACAGTGCTTCTCATTCAATTCCTCATTTGTTCAAGCTCATCCACACACACAATTTCTCCACACTACTACACACACACAGCATCATCTAACTAGCTGCTTCCCCTAATACTCATGTTTTCACGTCTTCCCTTATACTAAGCACTTCCCTCGTCATTATCATCCACCTAATCTCTCTACGTCCCCTCTACCTGTACAAAAGTCACTACTTAAATCTTGTGTCTCCTATTGTCATCCTTCTAAATCCCTAACAATATCCTAGCCCGCCCTCGGCTAGTTTTCACTGCCACCCCCTAATCTATTGCTCATGTGCCCCAAAATGTGAGGGATGGTAAAACAACCATCCCCCCACACCGGGCACCATTCCCCAACACTATCACCCCCAGTCCTCTGCACTATGAGCCCCCGTCATTCGAGGTACTGGGTCCTGCCTCGGCCTCTAAAGCCGAGGCGATCCATGAGGGCACCTGTTCGCCGGTGTAGGGTCTTACCCAGTCGGCGTGGACGATCCAGGGGAGGGCTCGTGGCCCCATTTTGATCTTAATGACCACGTCACAAATTTGCACCAGGACGACCCCCGGGCCTTGCCAGGGTGAGATGAGTTTGGGACACCTGCCCTTCCGCCTCCGGGGATTGAAGAACCAAATCTTCATCCCCGGAGAAAACTGACTCCCCTGGCTCCGGTGGTCGTACCTGCGCTTCATTTTGGCACCCGCCAGCTGCAAAGGCATGGACCCTTTCCATGCCTTCCTCTAAGTGACGTGCATAGCCCTCCCCCGGCGGTCTATCAGAGGTCTCTGGCACGGGACCGCATAGCAAGTCGGCGGGAGCCCGCAACTCCCGCCCGTACATGAGCAACGCTGGACTGCATGCGGTGGCCCCGTGCTGGCTAGTTTGGTAGGCCATTAACAAATACGGGAGATGTTCGTCCCAGTCGTCCTGACGGGTGGTGGTAAATAACGCCAATTGTTGAATCAGGGTTCGATTGAACCTTTCCACCATCCCGTCAGATTGTGGTCTTAAGGGTGTTGTTCATGTCTTCCTAATTGACAGGAGCCGGCACACATCTTTTAGCAATTGACTCTCAAAATTTCGACCCTGGTTGGTGTGCAGCTCCTCCGGAATCCCATGCCTACATACAAATCCTTCCACAAAGGCCTGTGTGACCACCCCGGCTTCTTGGTTGGGGCGGGCATAGGCCTCCGGCCACTTGGTGAAATAGTCCATTACAACTAGGATGTACTTATTACCTTGGCGAGTGCGGGGTAGTGGTCCTAGAATATCCATAGCCACCCGCTAATGGGGGGCCCCCACCTGGTGTAATTGAAGGCGGGCCCTCATCCTCCTTGCTGGTCCCTTTTTAGCAGTACAGGAGTCGCATCTCCGACACCAGTCCTGTATATCGCGCCCCATATTTACCCAATAGAACCTCCGGCGGACCCGAGATGTAGTCTTTGTCCTGCCCAAATGGCCGCCGGAGCGGGTACCATGCACCTGCTGTAATATGGTGTTTTTGAATTTCTCTGGGACTATCACCAGCCAGGAAGTTCTCTCAGAGGGAATCTCTACCCATTTGCGATCCAAGATGTTACCTTTCAATTCCTGGGTTTGCCACTGAGCCCAATATGCCTTTGTTGGTGCCCCGAGGGGGGGGGGGGGTGACCTCTTCCCCATTAGGTCTTTTCCCTAATCGAACCAATTCGTACACCGGTCCCAGTACGGGATCCTCCCGCTGGGCCGTGCTCCAAGCCAAAGTTCCAAATTCTTCATCAGCGGGTAGTGGCAAGATTGGCCCTCTCACCCGGTTTGCACAGACTACGAGGGTAGGGGTGGAGTCTGCCAATTGTTCCCCCTCCTCGTGTCTCGCACAAAATTTACAGTTTTCCCCCAAACAAGGACGTCGAGAGAGTGCATCGGCATTCCCATGGGCCTTCCCGGCCCTATGGGTCACACTAAAATCGTACTGCTGCAACTTTTCCAACCACCTTGCAATTTGGCCCTCAGGTTCCTTGAACCGGAGGAGCCATTGCAGGGAGGAATGGTCAGTTCGAACCAGAAATTTCCGCCCGTACAAGTAGAAATGGCTCATGGCAGCCAGCATAGCCAATAACTCTTTACGTGTGATGCAATAATTTCGCTCGGGCCTACTCATAGCCCGACTATAATACACGATCACTCTCTCCATGCCCCCCTGTGTCTGGGACAAAACCGCGCCCAATCCTTCCTGGCTTGCATCCGTGTCCAGGGTAAATGTCCCGTCACTAGTGGGGTATGCTAGAATGGGTGCGGATGTCAAACACCCCTTCAATGCTAGGAAGGCCTCTTGGCACTCCCTTGTCCAATTAAATCTCGTCCCCTTCTCCGTAAGCCGGTGAAGGGGCCGGGCCAACTCTGCAAATTTTGCCACAAAACGCCGGTAGTAGGAGCAGAGTCCCAAAAATCCCTGCACCTCCTTGATGGTACGTGGTGCGGGCCACTCCTCTACCACTGTAATTTTGCCTGGGTCTGTTTTTACCCCCTCGCGACCAATGATGTGCCCTAAATAGGCCACCTCTTTAGCAAACAAAGTGCACTTACTCGGACTCAGCTTCAACCCTGCCTGTCTGAAGCACCCAAACACCTGGTCCAAATTAGCTATTGCTTGGGGAAATGTTTTAGCATGCACCAGGACGTCATCCAGGTACACCAGGCATGACTGCCATGGCATGCCGCCCAGTCCATGCTCCATCAATCTTTCAAAGGTGGCGGGGGCATTACACAAACCAAACGGCATCACAGAGAACTGATACAACCCCTTACCTGTGAAAAATGCCGTTTTCTCCTTCCCTGCCCTATCCATCTCCACCTGCCAATACCCACTCTTGAGGTCCAAGGTTGAGAACCAATTTGAGCCCGCAACGACATCAAGGATATCGTCAATTCTTGGCAGGGGATATGAGTCTTTGAGTGTCACGTTGTTTAGTTGGCTATAGTCCACGCAGAAACGCGTGGTCCCATCTTTCTTTTTGACCAACACAACAGGTGACATCCAAGGACTTCCCGAGGACTCGATGATACCTGCATTGAGCATCTTTTCTACCTGTTCAGCCGCTTCCTCCCTCTTGCTCCAAGGGAGCCGTCGGGCGGGCTGACGAATAGGCCAGGCCTCACCGGTGTGGATCTGATGTTTCACCAGGCCCGTACGTCCAATATCCTCGGAGGACAAGGAGAAGATATCCAAATGCGTCTCAATTAATTTGTGTAAGGCCTCCCTCTGGGTCTCCTCCAACTCTATGCTACTCCGATTTACCATCTCACAAATGGGATCGGGCCAATTCCTACTGTTCACTAAGGACTCCCTCTGGGGCCGGCTCGGCTGGACGTTCTTGTCCCTCACTGGCGCAACTTCATAAACTGGGGTGCAGCCGGCTATCTTCATGCCCCATCCTGTAGTGCGTGGCTCTGTACTAATATTAATTACTCGGACGGCCACCACCGGCCCGTCCGTTTTTACGAGGGTGCGGCCCACGACTAAACCCGGGATGGACTGCGCTGCCACCGGTTCGACTAGGCCGCAGGACTCCTGCCATGTTGGGCGAGCTAGCCATCGGGCCGGCACTATGGCCTCGGCCCTGGGGGGAATGGTCACGGCCTCAGAAGCCTCCAGCTCCCTCCTCTCGGCCGTGCTCACCCCGCCCAATGGCAGCTCATCTATTCCCACTTGCAGGGTCCCCCAGCACAAATCGATTTTACAACCGCTGGCAGACAACAAATCCAACCCGATTACGCATGGGTCGCACACCTCCGCCACCCAAACTTTTATCTCCCTCCTTACCGACCCTAACTTGAGGGTTACAAACCACGCCCTATGATGGGGGCCGTTACCCCGGTCGGTAGCCAGCTGCAAACTATGATTTTCCAGACGCTGGATTTTATCCCATCCGTCTGCACTCGAATTAAGGATCACAGGGCTGATGATCATGGCGCTAGCTCCTGTGTCCACTACGGCGTCTACCCCCACGCCGGCAATTTTGCACCGAATTGTCAAACTACCGTTCCAATTTGGCCAGAATCGATGACCTGTTGCGTCAATGAGGGCTCTTCTCCATCCCCTACTGCCGAACGCGGCCCTGCATGCTCGGCACATATTCGTTTCCTGGGCCCTGGCGGGGGGGTGTCTGTGGTCAGCTAGTCCGACCCGTACGGGGCGGAGTTGATGATCCTGGTTGCCGGGGTCCGTCCCAGCGCGCGGCTCGACACTCCCGCGCACGGTGACCCATCCGGTTACAATTAAAGCACCTCACCTGGTAAGGTGCTTGCCTCCGGAATTCCAAATTGCCCCCCCCCCCCCTATAATTCCGAATTGGGGCACGTGATCGTGGCCTACCGTGTGCCACCTCCGGAGCCGGCTGCCGTGGTCCAGATCCCACTAGGCGCTGGTCCACCAGCCTTTGGACCATGTTTTCCAGGTCAGGACCCCTTTCGGGGGCGGACCCTCTCAGGGGCCCACCACCAGCCACGGGCCCTACCTGTCTCACCGCCACTGCGTGGCGCTCGCTTCCCCGGGCCAGGGGCCTCGCTGCTTCCCAACGGGCCGCAGCGTCGGCCCCCTGGCTCAAGGTCCGTGGGCGCCACATGGCGAGCTGTTGCCGAAGCTCGGGGTCCGGGAAGGCCTGGATGAAATGGTCCAGCGCCAAGCTTTCCTGGGAGGTCGCGGCCATGTCCGCATGCGCTATCCCCACTGCGCGGCGAATGTCATAAACCAATTCCAGGATGGTCTCCTGGGGCTTCCTTTTTCGCACCGTGAGCTGAGCTTTAACAAGCTCGCTCTGCTGTTCGACACCAAAACGATTAATTAGGGCCGCATGGAGATTCGACAGGGTGATAGCACCCGGTGGTAACGCAGTCAGGACCTCTGCCGCCACACCGCACAGTGCTGCCACTAGGTGTACCCCACCTTTGTCCGTGTTCCAACCGTTGCCCCTACACACGTGGGCAAATTGCGCCAGGTACGCCCTCAAATCACTCTTGCCATCATACGGCGCGAGTGGAACCTTATGGCCACCCAAAGGCCGGACCCCGTGCGCCGCTCCCTGCGGAATTAACGCGGGGCCGAACCGTTCGGGCCCCTACAGTACACTACTTCCTGGGGGCTCGCGTGCGTCCCCCGTCCCTCTAAAGATTACCCCGGTCGGTGTCGATGCTTGGGTTGCCTCGTCGCAACCCGCTACCCATTCCATACTCGCACACCCCGGCTCACAAACACCTTTCGCACTCCCCATGGTCGGACATCCCTGCGCACACTCTCTCTCCACGCACTCTGGAACAGTTGCACACCTTACCATCGGCCTCTCACGAACCCCCGGGTCTATGCCAACTCCCAAGCTTGTCGAACCTCCCCTCGCACCATACACATTTCCGACATTATCGCCACTCACCTCGGCGCTTCTTCCTCTTCGCTTCTCCTCCGCCACCTGCAAACTCTTTATTTGGTCAGCAAGCATGTCATCATGATGTGAACACAGACCTTGCACAAATTCCATCACCTCCTCCTTTATTTCTTTTTTAGTCTCCTTCCATCTCTTTTTAATTTCACTCACCCCTTCTTCTACTTCCTCCAACTTTTGTTTCACCTCTTCTATTTCCCGGTGCGCCCCCACGATTTCTTCTTCTAAAGCCACCCTGGTCGTCTCTATATGGGTCCTGACTTCTCGTTCCCTCGTCCCCAATGTCTCTACCACGTCATCTAACCTCTGTGTTAGCCCTTCGTGTACTACTTGACACTCCTTCTTTGTCGCTATTACCTCCCATCTTATTTCCTTTTGTGCTGCTTTCAGCCCCCCTATTACGTCCGTGTTCTTACCCACTTGCTCCCTTAATTCCTGCTGTCCCACTGTCACCTTTTCTACCTCCCGAGTCAATTCCTCAATACCCCCATGTAACCTAGCCATACTCTTCCTCAACTCCTCCTCCACGCGCTCCTTGCACTGCTTTACCTCGTCGCGTACCAATGCGACCTCTTCGCTCAACCCGCGCCTTATGTCCTCCCACATCTCTTCTATTTCCCTCTAAGATGCCACCCTCATTTTTTCCAATTCGTTCTTTTGGGCGTCCATTTTGCTTTCCAGCCCCTTTTTCACCTCTTCCAATTGATCACCCATTTTTTTGATGTCCCGGGTGGATTTGTCCCCCATCTCTTGCAATTGGCCACCCATTTTGTTTTCCAATTCATCACCCATTTTTTTTATGTCCTGGGTGGATTTGTCTCCCATTTCCTTCAATTGGTCCCCCATTTTTACCAATTCATTTTTCGCCTCCTCCAATTCCCGGGTGGATTTGTCGCTCTGAGCATCCATCGTTTTCTCTTGGGTGTCCATTCTCCCATTTATTCGATCCCCCTCCATTTTTATGGATGCCTGTATCTGCGCCATGAATTGCGCCATGGAGGCTTGTATGTCTATCACCCCCATTTGCACAGCGGGCGCGGCCCTCGTCGCCATGTGTGAGGCACCACCATTTTCTTCCCCTACGGCCGGCCCCTCATCAATGTTCTCCTCTTCTTCCCATTCTTCCCGGGGGTCCTGGGTTATCAATTCTTCCTCCTCTACCTCATTTTCTACCCCAACCGGCATTCGACCGTCTTGGCTAGCCATGGCACGAATTTAATTTTGGATGTTAATAATTAAATTTTGGTCGCTCGTAATTTGGAGTGCGTTAAGCGCACTTTGGGTCCTATCCCAACTCCTGACACCAATTGTTGTGGATCTGCCGCCGGCCTTCTCCCCTTACCAAGGGGGGATTAGTCCCCTTGTCTTGGCTGACCTGGCGTGACCCGGGACCTATTACGTCCCTTCCGGACAGCGCTAAATAGGGTTGCAGGACCAAATTCGCTGTTACCTAAGTACTAGCGCTGCCCTGGAAGCGAGGAAATAAGCCCCGCACGAACCACGTGTGTTGGTGATATGCCAAGCGGTTTGCGTACACGTGATTCGCGCTATTATTAATTACTAGACCCCGATTCACGCGGTTCGGTTCGTACCACGCTTAGTCAATGGCGAAATCACAAAGACGATCGAGTTGGGAAGAAAGGAAGAACAAATGGTTTAATTACTATCACACGTATGTACAGTACAGGATGAAGAGACACAGAGCAGCTTATACAGTCTTAATCTTAATACCCAGGACAAACGGGCCCGTCTCACACACACACTCACACGGGGATTGCAGATGGCAGGACGGTGTTCAGCGCGTCCAGGGATGGCTCCCGTGCAGCTCTCTCCGGCCCCTGGCACGTCCCTTGGAGATGGAAGTAGGTGAAAGCAGGAGCTCGCCGCGTGTCGTCTGAACGGAGCGGGTTATCACGGGGTGAAATGGTAGGGAGCGGACTTTGGCGCGGCTGGCGGTTATTCACTTGCGGCTATGGCCGCGCTTACTCGCGTGGCTGGAAATGCGCTATATGCGTTACCGGCGCGTCTGGCTGCGCCCGCGTACTTGTACGATTCAACGCCTCTTCTTCTCTCTCTCTGCGCAAGTCCTTTCGCCACTGGTACAGGTCCTGTCCAACGGGCGTATCCTCTGCAAGTCCTCAAACAACGCGCGTATCCTCGCTCTGCAAGTCCTTTACAAGCAAGTCCCTCCCAACAAGTCCGTCTGAGGGCTTTGCGCAGTGGGTTATATAGGCACGCCCCGCGAACCTTCTGGAACTCACCAGATGCGCTTTACCACGCCCTCTCACGCCATGCTGCTAGAGCTCTGATTGGCTGGTGGCTCTTACCGTCATCGCCTCTGCCGCTCCCGACCTCAACGCCGCCCCCACCTTTTTAGGCCTACCTCGTGTTACTCGACTAGTGGGCAGCCAAATGGGGCGTGGTATGGATTACGCCCATAGAGGTAGAATTGGAGGGTGGACGCAAAATGAATGGGGTCTACTCTCCTGTCTTTACACAACGCAGGTACGAAGAGGGGAAATGGTCTATTCTTACACATACTAAGACATAACTATACCACAAATGGGCCTATATGTTGCTCGTGTGACTAACTTTGGGGGGCAAACCTTTAACCTTTAATGCCTTCAATGTACCAATCTCAAAACCGCAGCAATATATATATATATATATATATATATATATATATATATATATATATATATATATATATATATATATATATGTATATGTATGTATATATATATATATATATATATATATATATATATATATGTATATGTATATATATATATATATATATATATATATATATATATATATATATATATATATATATATATATATATATCAGTCACTATGCGACCTTCATATCATCAGTATACTGATGATATGAAGGTCGCATAGTGACTGATATAAAAACCGAAAGGGTCACAGAGTTACAAGTGTATGGAAAGCCTCACTGCGTTGCCCTGATGAAGCCCCAACAAGGGCGAAACCAGGTCGGTAACTGTGAGTTTTGCATGCACTTGTGACAGTATCTGTATTTATAATCCGTAATGATGCACTGCTAGATGGTTCCTCTGAAACTTTGCAGGCAAGGCGGACGTGCATGGCGATGACGTCATGTTGTCCGCTCATTAGGTTGGAGAACCAGATTACAGATACCATTATATATATATATATATATATATATATATTTATATTTATATATATATATATATATATATATATATATATATATATATATATATATATATATATATATATGCAGTCACGTGAAAAAGTAAGTACACCCCATGTAAAGTTTTGACTTTTTCAACATTTTTCAACATACAGCTATTTGATCTTCATTTCAACACTATTGATAGATAAAGGTGATATAATATAACAAATATCATGAAACATTTACATTTTGTAGTCCATTGTATAATTTAAATAAACATAAATGCAAATTTCGCATGTGGAAAAAGTAAGTACACCCCTACATTTATCACTACTTCAAATACCTAAAATTAGAATCAGGTGCACCAGCTCAGGTGCAAATGATTAGAACATCGTTAGAGAGGATCTTGGAGGAACCTGTCTTATTTAAACCTCAGACATTTCGTTTGGTTTGCTCTTTATTGTTGAAGTGTGCGGCGTCACCATGCCTAGATCAAAAGAGCTCTCTGAGGCCTTCAGAAAGAAGATTATAGATGCCTACGAGTCTGGGAAGGGATTTAAAAAGATCTCCAAACAATTTGAAATCAATCATTCGACTGTCCGGAAGATCATTTACAAGTGGAGAAGCTTTCAAACAACTGCCAACTAGTTCAGGCCAGGCCGCCCCAGCAAGTTCAGCCCGAGAGGAGACCGCAAGATGCTGAAAGAAGTCTCTAAGGACCCCAGAATGTCATCATGGGACCTACAGGTAGCTCTTGCCACTGTTTATGTCAAAGTGCATGAGTCTACCATTAGAAAGAGGCTGCACAGATTTGATCTACATGGGAGGTGTGCCAGGAGGAAACCTTTGCTGTCCAGAAAGAACATCAGGGCAAGACTAAAGTTTGCCAACGAACACCTAGGCAAAGACCAGCACTTCTGGAACAATGTGCTCTGGACAGATGAGTCAAAGGTAGAGCTATTTGACCGCAGTACCAGAAGCCATGTTTGGCAAAAACCAAAGACAGCATTTGTCCACAACAACCTGATACCAACTGTAAAGCATGGTGGTGGAAATATTATGGTTGGGGCAGCTTTGCTGCATCAGGGCCTGGGCAGCTCACCATCATAGAATCCACAATGAATTCTTCATTGTACCAGAGGGTGCTTGAGGATAATGTGAGGCCATCTGTCGCAAAGTTGAAGCTCAACCGGAGGTGGACCTTGCAACATGACAATGACCCTAAACATACCAGTAAATCCACCAAGGAATGGCTGAAAAGAAAGAAATGGAGGGTTCTGGAATGGCCAAGTCAAAGCCCGGATCTAAATCCAATCGAGATGTTGTGGGGGGATTTGAAACGAGCTGTGCATGCAAGAAACCCCTCAAACATCGCACAGCTGAAAGAATTCTGCATGGAGGAGTGGGCAAAAAATTCTCCCAGTTGATGTCAGAGACTGGTAGACAGTTATAAGAAACGCCTACTTGAGGTTGTTTCTGCCAAAGGGGGCAATACCACCTATTAGAGCCAAGGGTGTACTTACTTTTTCCACATGCGAAATTTGCATTTGTATTCATTTAAATTATACAATGGACTACAAAATGTAAATGTTTCATGATATTTGTTATGTTATATCACCTTTATCTATCAATATTGTTGAAATGAAGATCAAATAGCTGTATGTTGAATTATATTGAAAAAGTCAAAACTTTACATGGGGTGTACTTACTTTTTCACGTGACTGTATATGTATATATATTGTTCTGTCCGTACCGATAAAGACTGGTCTCGGACAGATTGCTGATCTAGCTTACACTCCGAGGTGTTCAGTCAACAATGATGGTGTTCTTTACACGCGAGGGAAAGGGGAATGACGAACTTACCTTCACGGGTCCCACCAGACGTCCTCGAACCTGCGATAATGAATTCAAACCGACACGAAATTCAAGTGCAATGAATAAGCAGGTTTAATGAAAAGAAATGCCGGGGAACATGAAATGCACAATAAAACTAATATCCTAAATGGAGTGCCCCCACACAGAGCCGTATACACACAAGGGGAAAAATAACTGGTGAAAATAATGTGTAATGTTTCTGTACTCAACTGCGAGCGGCTTCTGAACCCCGTCGGGAATCGTCCAGGCCCCGAGCGAGCAATCCGGACCTGGCACAGGCCCTGGCGGGAAGTAGGCCTCAGCACGCCCTCGTTCACTCAGCCACACTCCTCCTCGTCGTCTGCCTCACCAGCACCCACGTCTCTCAGCACACCCAGCCAACACCCCACTAACGAGCCAGTGAAATTACAAAAAAGCTGATCGCCCGGACCAAGAAAAAAGAATGCACGAGCCGCGACCGTCTGCAAGAACTCGGCACATCCCTGGCAACAACCATTGAATAAAGCAACCGTGACTGTTTGCTATCAAAGTCCCAACTCAAGAGCTAGTAAACTTTGACCGTTCTTTATGAAATCCTGAAGCAGAGAGAGAAAATGTCAGGGACACCGTTCTTTTGTATTCTAGGCTGTGACGTCATCCGACGCCACCCGTGCCTGCTCCACCAATCTAATAGTCCCATCTTAGCAGTCCTTGCTCGAATCAATCCCGGACCAATCACTGCTCTTCAGGGCGTGGCCTTACAGCCCTGCCTGCTTGATGTGGTGATGCGTCGGCTGGCAGTGTCAGCAGTGGTTGAATGTCGTGTTCCGGTTGCTTATTTAATATTATTAATGCTCGATTGCTAGCTTTGTGTGTGTGCTGCATTGTCATAAAGAACAGAGGGGAATTAACAGAGGCAATTACATCCAGGGGATTCATTATCCATAATCCCGAACTAAATAACATAACCCCACCCCTGTCATGGGGACACTTACACGACATACGGTCTACCGGATCCCTACTTATGTACATGGGGGCTCTTCTTCTTCATCGCGACATATGGTAAGCTATACACTTCTACCTGTACTAAGGTAATCATTGTCTAACCCCACAAATGTAACAATATATATATATATATTATATATATATATATATATATATATATATATATATATATATATATATATATACATATATATATATATATATATATACATATGTATATGCAGTGCATTCAGAAAGTTTTCAGACCCCTTCACTTTTTTCACATTTTGTTATGTTGCAGCCTTATGCTGAAATCGTTTAAATTCATTTTTTCCTTCATCAATCTACACTCAATACCCCCATAATGACAAAGAGAAAACATGATTTTAGAAAGTTTTGCAAATTTATTAAAAAGAAAAAACTGAAATATCACATTGACATAAGTATTCATACCCTTTGCTATAACACTTGAAATTTAGCTCAGGTGCCTCCCATTTCTCTTGATCATCTTTGGGATGTTTCTACACATTGATTGGAGTCCACCTGTGGTAAATTCAATTGATTGGACATGATTTGGAAAGGCACACACCTGTCTATATAAGGTCTCACAGCTGACGATGCATATCAGAGCAAAAACCAAGCCATGAGGTCGAAGGAACTGCCTGCAGAGCTCAGAGACAGGATTGTGTCGAGGCACAGATCTGGGGAAGCCTACAAAACATTTCTGCCGCATTGAAGGTTCCCAAGAGCACAATGGCCTCCATAATTATTAAATGGAAGAAGTTTGGAACAACCAGGACTCTTCCTAGAGTTGGCCACCCAGCCAAACTGAGCAATCGGGGGAGAAGGGCCTTGGTAAGAGAGGTGACCAAGAACCCGATGGTCACTCTGGCTGAGCTCCAGAGATCCTGTGTGGAGATGGGAGAAACTTCCAGAAGGACAACCATCACTGCAACACTCCACCGATCTGGGCTTCATGGCAGAGTGGCCAGACGGAAGCCAAACAGTTCAATCTTGGTTTCATCAGACCACAGAATCTTGTTTCTCACAGTCTGAGAGTCCTTTAGGTGCTTTTTTGCAAACTCCAAGCGTGCTTTCATGTGTCTTTTACTGAGGAGAGTGCTGTCCAATGTCAATTTGCCTTCTTGTTATCAACGTTCTTGGGCGTATATTTAAGAAAATTGACCGTCCTGTGCAGAGTCTGGCACAGTTAGAGGCTGCTTTGCACCAGGAATGGCAGCAACTCCATATGGATTCTCTCTCGTGGCTTCTTCCACCTTCAACAGGGATGAGAAGGAAGATTGTAGCAGTCACTAGTTTTAATGATGCTTACAGCATTTATTTGTGATAAGGAGACAAGAGTTAGGATTGAAGGAAGATGTATCAACAATCAAAGGTATGCTGATGATACCGCTCTGATGGCAGAAAATAAAGAGGACTTGATGAAACTGCTGCAGAGAGTGAAGAAGGAGAGTGAAAAAGCTTGTCTTTATTTAAACCTAAAAAACACCAAAATCTTGTAAACTGAGAAGATTGATGTGTTCAAATTGGGTCATGATGAAATAGTGGAGAGTTTCATCTTCTTGTGTTCTAAGATTGAACTGAGTGGAGAATGGAGAGGAGAAATTAATAGACAGTTAATGCTGGGGAGAACATCAATGTCAGGATTGCAAAAGATCTTGAAAGACAAGGATGTGACAACACAAACTGAGAGAGGAGGCTGGTGAATGCTCTGGTATTTCTAGTTCCATGTATGGATGTGAGTCATGGACAGTGAAAAAGAAAGAAAGGAAGAAGATTGACAGTTTTGAAATGTGGTGTTGGAGAGGAATGTTAAAAATTCCATGCACTGCAAGAAGAACAAACAAAACAATGCTTGAAGAAACTATAACAGCATTCGGTAGAGCGCATACTCCACCCGGCTGCACAGTTTACGTTTTGTATCCCACCGATAGGCCGGATCTGCTGACCTGATCCAAAATCGAATCGGCTTGTTTGTGTCGTGTCACCAACTCATCCGCCTTATTTGGTCATAATCCGTCCACAACTTTTTGAGAAATCGTGCAATTATCGTTTTGGTCCCATTTCTCAATGGTGAAAATCACTTGTAAACAAGATTGAAAGTCTAACAGCGGTATAGCTGGGCTTGTTTGATATTTTAGTTGAAGAGGATAGTGATCTTGGAGGGGATACCAGTTAACAAATAATGTAAGTATTAATTTTTTTTGGAAGTACTGTAAGTCTCGAAGCTGTCCACCATGGAAGTGAAGAGATTGCATTGAGACACTGGTTTATTCAATATGTTTCGAGTCATCCATGAACCATACACCACTTCAATCCAGTAACTTTGCAGTCACGACAAAGGGATTACAGTGTTATGATTATATTTAGTATATTTTTTATTATTAACGATATTATTATTATTACAAAAAAAATAATACTCCATAAAGAAACCTGGACTAATTTGGCCAAGGCGGCCTGAAGGTGAGGCATGAAGCCTAAAGCCTATATGTACAATCGGTTTGTTTGTGTTTCATACTGAATGAAAAACGTCAACGTAGAGCATGCAGTTTGTTATACATGACAGGTTCAACGTGAACGGCATAGGAATCAAAATGGCGGTGTGTGGAGTCATCCGTTGTACCACCGTAATGACATCACATCACCCCTGTCATGTGACCAGATCCTCAGCTCTGATTGGTGTACATTTGAGGGGATATACATACATGCATACATGCATACGGACAGACAAACACTGTTCTGGACAGCTTTGCCCAATGGGCTACGCCATAAAAATATAAAAACTCTCATCCGGATCCTGATTTGATCTTCACCAAAATCGAATCAATTCGTCCTTGTGACACACCCGACCTATCAACCAAGTTTTGTCCAAATCCGTCCATAACCTTTTGAGATATCATGCTACGTATCGTTTTTAGCCCTATCTCTCAATGGTGAAGAATCACTTCCAAAAGTCTTGTATGCAAACCCGGATCTTCACCGAAATCTAATCATTTCGTCATTGTCACATACCCAACGTCTCTACCAAATTTCGTCCGAAACCGTCCACAACCTTTTGAGATATCTTGTTCACAGACAGACAAACAGCCAGGGGTAAAACATAACCTCCACCACCGAAAATTAGACCACCATGTACGTTAGAAGAGCTGATGCTAAAACAGAAACTGTCATACTTTGGACACATCTTGTCACAAAGAAAACAAAAGTCACATGCTTGGTGTGGTTAAGGAAATAAAAGGAAGAGGCAGACCTTGTTTGCACTGTACTGGATGGATGGGGTAAAGGCTACAATGAAGCTGTCTCTACCAGGGCTTCGGGAAGCATGGCAGGATAGGGATGTTTGGAGAAATCTGATCAGGAAGGTCACCAGAAGTCGAACAGGACTTGACAGAAGTAGATAACTAACAAACTTTATTGACCTTTTGAGGTATTTATGCCATTGTGATATCATTAGATGTCATTATTCACTGCTCTTGGATATGTTGGATATGTTACCTATATCATAGGATATGTTGCCAACAGCCCCATTCTCATGTCAACTTTTTTTTTTTATGTCTCCACCGATGAAGTCACCAGAAGAATTATGTTTTTGGGTTAGCCATGCATGCATCCGTCCGTCCATCCGTCCGTCCGTGATGGGTTTTCCTTACTGCAATAACTTGAGAACGGCTGAAGGGATTTGTAGGTTTGTATTGATGCTACGTCAAACTTGATGTATGTATGTAAAATGATGTAAAGATGAACTGATTAGATTTTGTGGTCATGCGGTCAAAGGTCAAAAGTCAGAAGTCATGTTATGTAAAAAATCCTGTGACCATGATAACATGTGAACCATTGCTGGGATTTTGACAAAAGTTTACACAAGTATGTATTATGATGCAAAGATGAACGGATTTGATTTTGTGGGCAAAGGTGAAAGGTCAAAGTCTGTAATATGTCTATAACTTGAGAACAGCTGAAGTGATCTAATTCAAACGTAGTACAGGTATGTATAATGATGTAAAGATTAACTGATTAAATTTTAGGGCAAAGGTCAGAGTCTGTAATAGGCTTATAACTTGAGAGCGTCTGAAGGGATACAAGTTAAACTTGGTACAGGTATGTATAATGATGTAAAGATCAACTGATTCGATTTTGGGGTGACGAGGTCAAAGGATACATGTCATGTTAGGTAAAAATCCTGTTACCATGATAACTTGTGAACCAGTGATGGGATTCTGACCAAACTTGGTAAAAGTATGTATTATGATGCAATGATGAACTGATTTGATTTTGGGTCAAGAGGCCAAAGGTCAGAGTCTGCAATAGGTTTTCGTTACCGCGATAACTTAAGAACAGCTGAAGGGATCTTAGTTTATCTGAAGGGAACTTAGAACTTAGCTCCCCAAGCCCACCTCTTTCCAACTTTCCAGTTTTTTCTTCATGAGAACTTGTGGCTGTATCCATCTTATCCACCCCTGGTGTCCTCCCTTAGCCCTCATTCTTCCACATATCCCTCCAAGTGTGCCTCTATTTTGTCCGTCATCCCTGCTATTGCTGCGTTTCCCCCTCTCTTTCTACTGTTCCTTTTGTTCTGTTACATCCTGATCCGTTTTATTATATAGCTCTTCCAAGACCCTCGACCTTCTCCACCAAAAGCCAAAAAAAAATATGAAGTTCTGTATTTTCTGCATTTTTTAATATACGAGTTCACTTCCAAGCAACTTCAACGCAGGAGGAGGCCATTAAACCCATCAAAGCCTACGCTATGGTTGCCAACATGTGTTTGTTTGTCCATGCTCTATCCCTCTTTTTTATATGCTGAGCATCAAGCAAGGAAACAGTATGTACCATTTTTAAAGTCTTTGATACGACTCATCCGATCAGGTTCGAAGAGCCACTCTTTCAGACTCAGAGAATCGCTCAAACCATTACACTACCAAGTCTGGTTGATTTAGTTTGGGTTTATTATTTTATTTAGTTTGGGTTTATTATTTTTAAAATGTAGCTGATAACGTACTGGATAATAATAACTAATGATAATAAATTTTATTGATATAGCGCTTTTCAAATACAAAGATATCTCAAAGTACTGAACAAGGGAAAATCATTTGATCAAGTAAAAAAGAAAAAAAAGAAATGTGATAAGAGGCATAGTAGAGTAGAGCAAACTTGCATAAAAAAAACAAATATCAATGAAAAAAATAGAATCAAATTTCATAAAATACAAATTACATACGATGGAAATAATAACATCGTTGACCAGTCCTTTTTGCAAAGCAGGTTACTTAAAAGCATGGCAATAAAGGTGGGTTTTAAGCCTAGATTTAAAAACTGCAATAGAACCGGATGCCTTCAGGTGATTAGTTTTGGTTAACTAAGAAATTCATCCTATTAATTCATTCATCGTCATGATAATCCTATTAATTCATCATGGATGGATTTCACATGTATCGTCTTTCTTGTTCGTGTGTTTGTCGTGCTACGCTTCCTACATTTCTGGCCTGATTACATCCACATTTGCTACATAGCATCAGCATGACCACAATTAATGTTTAGGGGTGTTTTATCTTTTCCTGTGGTCTTGGGGGTGGGGTGGACGCACATTTTCCATGTAAATGTGTATCGTGTTTTTAGTAAGACACGATGCACATTCAGTCCAGGCCACTCTTGTCGGGGAGGGTATTACAAGTACCCACCCTTTACAGTGTAGTATTCTTGTCCCCATGTTTTCCAGTGCAGTGTGGTGTTTTGAATTACACAGCGAGAGGTATTTTGGAACACAACTCCCCTGGCCATTCCCTTAGGGAGCGGGTCCTTCTATTATTTCTAATTCCTTGTTAAGCAAAGAGAATGTAGAATATTCTAATGTAATGATACATTGTAATGGAAGAATTATATGAAGTTCAGAAGACATCGCTAATAATTACTATAAATGAACAAATGTGGATGTCACTAAAAAAAAAAAAAAAAAAAAAAAAAAACCACCTTTAGAGGCCATTTTTCCCCGCAAAGCGGGGGTTGGCCTTTTTCGGGAACCGTGGTTGTTGTTGTTTTTCGGTCCCCTATTTGAAGCAATGTTTTACGGCCGGATGCCCTTCCTGACGCCAACCCTTTTTGCCGCCTTTAACGACAAACAGGGAATTACCAGTGAACTGGTACTCAATCGAAGTCAAGTGACGGTGTCACTGAAACTTCAAAATTGATGTGAGGGAAATAGCGCTACCTTTGGTGGTAGCCGGTAGTACAAATTATCTTCCTTTATCTTATGATATGGAGTTTATGTTGTGATCAATAAAATTCCTTTCAAACATGACAAAAAAGCATTTCCATGACTGTGCCGCAGTTGAGAAGGGTACTCTCGCCCAAAGGGCAGGGGGTGCCTGCTAGTTAGCTCTTTCGATCATCCTTTTACTGAAATAGATCCCACTCTTGATAAGACAATTCCAGAAGGCGAAATGAATTTTTTACGATATCTTCATAACTCCGAGTTGAACAATGTATTTTTACCATACTCCAGAAATTGAAGTTTGTGAAATTGCAAAGTTGTTTCAAAACAGTAAAGCTTCTGGGATTGAGTTTCGTTAAAGACTCGTTAACTGTAAGAATGTTAATAATTCATCTTCTATGTGTCACATTTTTAGTATATCAAGTAAAGGAAATTTTCCAGATAAACTAAAGATTGCTGAGATTACTCCAATTTTTTTAAGTGGGGATAAAAAAGAGTTAACCAATCATAGACCCATTTCAGTGCTCTCTTGTTTCTCTAAGTCTAAAATATTGAAAAATATTGTATTTATAACAGTAATTCAATTTCTTCAAAAAATATTTTTTCTAAAAATCAGTTTTAATTTCATGCTAATTATTCTATATCCATGGCTTTATTTGATCTTTTAAATAAAAAATATTGTATTTTAAAATGTAATTAAATTTCTTGATAAAATCATATTTTTTCTAAAAATCAGTTTGGATTTCATGCTAATTATTCTATATCCATGTCTTTATTTGATCTTTTAAATAAAAAATATTGTATCTATATCCATGGCTTTATTTGATCTTATAAATAAAAAACATTGTATTTAAAAGTGTAATTAAATTTCTTGATAAAATAATATTTTTCTAAAAATCAGTTTGGATTTCATGCTAATTATTCTATATCCATGGCTTTATTTGATCTTATAAATAAAAATTATTGTATCTATATCCATAGCTTTATTTGATCTTATAAATAAAAAATATTGTATTTAAAAGTGTAATTAAATTTCTTGATAAAATCATATTTTTTCTAAAAATCTGTTTGGATTTCTTGCTAATTATTCTATATCCATGGCTTTATTTGATGTTTTAAATAAAAAATATTGTATCTATATCCATAGCTTTATTTGATCTCATAAATAAAAAATATTGTATTTAAAAGTGCAATTAAATTTCTTGATAAAACATTTTTTCTAAAAATCTGTTTGGATTTCTTGCTAATTATTCTATATCCATGGCTTTATTTGATCTTATAAATAAAAAAAATGTTGTATTTATAACAGTCATTTAATTTCTTGATAAAATCATATTTTTTCTAAAAATCAGTTTGGATTTCATGTTAATTATTTTATATCCATGGCTTTATTTGATTTTATAAATAAAAAAATATTGTATTTATAATAGTAATTAAATTTCTTGATAAAATCATATTGTTTCTCAAAATCTGTTTGGATTTCTTGATAATTATTTTATATCCATGGCTTTATTTGATCTTATAAATAAAAAAAATGTTGTATTTATAACAGTCATTTAATTTCTTGATAAAATCATATTTTTTCTAAAAATCAGTTTGGATTTCATGTTAATTATTTTATATCCATGGCTTTATTTGATTTTATAAATAAAAAAATATTGTATTTATAATAGTAATTAAATTTCTTGATAAAATCATATTGTTTCTCAAAATCTGTTTGGATTTCTTGATAATTATTTTATATCCATGGCTTTATTTGATCTTATAAATAAAAAAATATTGTATTATAATAGTAATTAAATTTCTTGATAAAATCATATTTTTTCTAAAAATCTGTTTGGATTTCTTGCTAATTATTCTATATCCATGGCTTTATTTGATGTTTTAAATAAAAAATATTGTATCTATATCCATAGCTTTAATTGATCTTATAAATAAAAAATATTGTATTTAAAAGTGCAATTAAAGTTCTTGATAAAACATTTTTTCTAAAAATCTCTTTGGATTTCTTGCTAATTATTCTATATCCATGGCTTTTTTTTTTTTTTTTTTTTTTTTTTTTTGTATACAAGATCGAGGCTCGTGAAAGAGCGAACATTAATCACACAGAAAGACAAACCGACACATAAAACATATAACATCGGGAGCGGTAGACAAGATGGGGAGAGAGGGGGAAGGACACAAACACAACATTTGAGAGCAGGGACCGAGAGACATGGAGACATCGAGAGATCTGAGAGAGGGCGAGGGCTTTGGGGGGGGGGGCATGGGAAGGGGGCGGTGGGAGAGGTATAAAACATATGGACACTGCCAGAACTTCCAGGAAAGAAGTTGGAATTTCAAACAAGGTGGATCTGGGGTGAATTAGCGGGGGTAGAAAAGATCAAGGTTTTGGATGGGGGAAGATAAGAGATGGTGGTGAACAGCTGTTTTAAAGACCTGGAGGGAGGAGTGGGATTGAAGGGAGTGAGGGAGTTTGTTCCAGAGGCGGGAGAAAAGAGGAATGAAAGAGTGAAGGTGAGCAGAGAGCCGAGATTTCGGCAGTTTAACCATCAGAGGGTTGCTGGCAGATCTTGTGCGACCTGTAGGAATATTTGGGGGACAGAGCACAGAGAGAGCTGGGGGTGCAAGGCCGGAGAGGAGTCGGTAGAAGACAGAAAGACCACCTACCTGCCTGCGGTGAGTGAGTGAAAGGCCCTCAGAGATAGCTTCATCGCGGGAGATTCCAATAATTCTGAAAGCTTTGGTTTCAACAGCGTGAAGCCGAGCTAGGTGTGAGGCAGGAGCACCGGCCCATAGGGGAGAACAGTATTCCATTGAGCTGCGGATGAAAGCCTTGTATGTGGTGAGGAGCTCAGGTGTGCCGAGGAAAGACTTCGCACGACGGAGGATGCTCAGTCGGCGACTGGCTTTGGAGGCCAGCTTGGAAATGTGGTTTTCCCAAGAAAGATCATGGCAGATAGTGAGACCCAAAATCTTGAGCGACAGAACTTCTTGGAGAGGATTGTTGAGAAAGTAGATGGGAGGGTTGTCCAGTCGATCTTTTCGGAGAGACATAGTAAGAGTGTGAGATTTGTCAGGATTGAAAGACATGTTCCACTTGTTTGACCAGTCTGTGATTTTGTCCAGGTCTTCAGAGAGTGAGGAGGCAGCAGACTGCCGATCTGAGGGAAGAGGAATGGAGCGGCAGAGAGTGGAGTCATCAGCAAAGAGATAGAGAGGATTTTCGAGAGAGTCAGAGAGATCATTGATGAAGACCAGAAAAAGCACGGGGCCCAGAACACTGCCTTGGGGAACTCCAGCCTGAACAGGAAGAGGAGATGAGAGAAACCCATTCAGGGCCACACATTGACGACGACTAGAGAGGAAGTCCGCCAGCCATGCGTGGAGATTTCCATGGATACCAAAGGAGGAGAGTTTGGTGAGCAGAGCGGGGTGCCAGACCGTGTCGAAGGCATGTGATATATCGAGGGAGACAGCTCTAATTTCCTGTTTGGCATTGAGGACCTCCATCCATTGTTGAGACAGCAGAAGCAGCATGTCCAGAGTAGAGTGACCTGGTCTGAAACCAAATTGATGATCAGAGATCAAGCCATTGGAGAAGAGGAAAGATTTCATATCCGAAGCAATGATGGATTCCATGACTTTGCTGATAATTGGGAGAAGGCTGATTGGTCTGTAGTTGCTAGGATCTGTTTTTGCACCTTTTTTGTGCAAAGCGGTGATGTTGGCTGATTTCCAAGCAGATGGCAGTTGACCTTGAGCAAAAGAGAGGGTGAAGAGAACAGACAGAGGGTGAGATAGAGCAGCAGAGCAGGATTTTAGGACCCGTGGGCTGATGCCGTCGGGTCCAGTTGCAGAATCAGAGTCGAGGGTTGACAGAAACTTTTCCACCTTGTCAGGAGGAAAGGACACGGAGTCCAGGAGCAGCAGGGTACGACTGGGTATGGTGGGTACAGAGAGGGATGGGTTTGGGACACAAGATTTAGAGGCAAACACAGAGTTGAGGCATTCAGCTTTTTCACGTGCGGAGTCAGCTGTGTAGCCGTTTGAGGTAAGGGAGGGGATGGAGGGGGAACAAACACCAGAAACGGATTTGACCAGACGCCACCAGGATTTGGAAGAGGGAGACAGATAAGAGAGTTCGGTCTTGAGAACGGAGAGATATTGTTTCCTGGCTCTCCTGAGGGTGGACACACACTTGTTTCGGGCTTTGTGAAAGGAAATGAGATTTCCTTCCATTGGATTTGCTTTCCAGGAGATGAAGGCAAGTTGTTTCTGGGCAACAGCCTCACCACAAGATTCCGTGTACCATGGACGGGAGGAAGGGTATGACAACTGAAGACGAGATGGGATAAATCTGTGCATGAGAGAGAGCAATTTACTTTGGAAGAATTCCCAGGATGAGTTGATGTCAGCGGTGGTAGAGATGGGAGACCAGTCCAGATGATTGATGGCTGCTTGAAGACCGTGCCAGTTGGCCTGAGTGAAATGCCAGACTCGTCGACGCTGAGCAGGCTCCCTGAGGATGGTCAGAGAGATGTCCACTTTAACAAGGACATGATCAGATGATCCGATCGGAGCAGAAGAAGAGCAGCAGACATTTTCAGGGAAGTTAGTCATAACCACGTCCAGAAGAGAAGATGTTCCGTTGACTGAGATCCGGGTCGGGAAATTGACAGATTGTGTCAGTCCCAGTGAGTCGCAGAAGTCCTTTGCTGAGGAGCCATGGCTGGTGAGAGAGGTACCCACACCCAGCCAACTGGCATGATGACAGTTGAAATCACCACATATGAGGAAGAGAGAGTTGGGATGAGTAGATAGAAGTTGGTCCATATCATCAGACAGCGAGATGTAGATGGAGTCATCACTGTTTGGTGGACGGTACAACACACATATGAACAAGAGGTGGGAGCGAAGGGGAAGCCGTAGCCAGAGGTATTCCTGGGGGTGAGGTGGAGAGAGTGCAGTGCAGGGCGAGTGAGGAAGAGAGTTTTTGATAAAGATAGCAACCCCGCCTCCAGGACGAGGCTCAGGTCTATCATACCGGAGGAGGGAGTAGCCCGGGAGAGATACTATGGAATCAGAGACATCATAAAGGAGGAAAGTTTCTGTTAAGCAGATCACGTCTGGTTTGACAGAAGCAACCTGTATGGAGAGATCAGTTAAGTTTGAACGAAGGCCCCGGATGTTTGAGGTCCATACCGTTAATGAAGAGGAAGGGGGAGCATCAGATACAGAACAGGGGGGAGGAGGGGTAGGGTAAGATGTGGAAGAGGTGGAAGAGGTAGGGAGAGCTGTTGAAGGTGTGTCAGAGATTTCAGAATAGCTCGGAGAAAGGGAAGGATGGGGCGGACAAAAGGTTTGATGGTGATTGGGTGAGCCACAATGAGGTGTTATTTGAGGAGGGGAAGAGCGAGGCAGAAGGTTGGGGGAGATGGAGGTGAGAGTTTGAAGGGGGAAGAAGCGGGGAGGATGCTTTGAGGAGGGGGAGTGAGAGGGGGGAAATTGAGAAGCAATGAGGGTGGGGAGATTTGAAGGGGAGGGGTGAGGGGGGAGTTTGGGAGGGAAGGGACAAGGGGAGGGATTTGAAAGGGATGGGATATGGGGGAGATTTGGAGGGGAGGGGTGAGGCAGGAGTCTAGGAGGGGAGGGGCGAGGGGGCGTCTTGGCGGGGAGGGGTGAGGGGGTAGTTTAGGAGGGAGGGGACAAGGGGGGAGATTTGAAAGGGATGGGTGATGGGGAAGATTTGGAGGGGAGGGGTGATGGGGAAGATTTGGAGGGGAGGGGTTATGGGGAAGATTTGGAGGGGAGGGGTGAGATTGGATTTTTGAAAGTGTACGATTTATGGGAAACGAACATTTATTGCAAAATGAGTTTCTTGTGACCTTCGAGTTAAAAATACGTTTAAGGACGCTGGATGGAGGATGGAGTGCAGGAGAGTTTAGGGAATGTAGAAAAAAGGCACTATAGGAGATGGATATTTTTTTTGGGATGAATCGATTTGGTGAGCAAGTCGAAAGCAGCCTTTTAAAGAAGAAGAAGAAAAAGGTGTTATAAAATATGACGGAATACATAACTTGAGGGGAAAGTGTAAACATTGAAGGTTAATGAGTGAAAACTATCTGGGGAAATGGGGGAGAAACACGTGGTCGAAGAACGAACGAACGATTAAGAATGAATAAACGAATGAGAACAGAGAAGGAAATGTTTTTTTTTTGTTTGTTTTTTTTTGTTGAGATTTACACAAGGAAGTAGGCTATGGGTGAAAAGACTGGGAATACAGAGAACGAAAGTTATTGGATCACAAAACGACGGACCGCTGAGAGAAAAACAAAGCCTCAAGGTTGTACAGTGCACACTGTACAAGGCCTCAAGACACAACACGAATTAACACGATTTTCAATACAGGTATGAAAGATTTGCACCGAAAAATCTTCGTCGGGACACAATATACGTACAACACCATAAATAAATACAGTTTTAACGAAAATACAAATGGGAACAATCACTTAACTTCGATTTCAAATCGTTCGTGACGCGGCAAAGGCCTTGCTCGCGACACGGCAAACAGACGATCAATTTATGAAAGATAAACACCGAGAAACAACCAAAGTTGCACACAATAACTTCACACACCGAAAGATAAATACAGTTTCGACAAAATACAATTGTGAACAGACTTAACTTCGAAAAACGTGGACCGTGTGGAGCTTCGAAAATCCCTCCCACCGTCTCCGAGATCTCGCGAGATCCCAAAAATGTTGTATTTATAACAGTAATTTAATTTCTTGATAAAATCATATTTTTTCTAAAAATCAGTTTGGATTTCATGTTAATTATTTTATATCCATGGCTTTATTTGATCTTATAAATAAATAAAATATTGTATTTATAATAGTAATTAAATTTCTTGATAAAATCATATTTTTTCTCAAAATCTGTTTGGATTTCTTGCTAATTATTTTATATCCATGGCTTTATTTGATCTTATAAATAAAAAAATATTGTATTTATAATAGTCATTAAATTTCTTGATAAAATCATATTTTTTCTCAAAATCAGTTTGGATTTCATGCTAATTATTCTATATCCATGGCTTTATTTGATCTTATAAATAAAAAAAATATTGTATTTAGAAGGGTTTTTTTTAATTTTTTGATATAAATGATATTTTTTCTAAAAATCTGTTTAATGTCATGCTAATTATTTTATATCCATGGCTTTATTTGACCTTATAAATAAAGTTATGGACACCTTCAAAAATAAGGCATTCATTCATTTATTCATATATTTTTGTCAACCTGTCAAAGGCATTTGACACAATTAACCATAATATTATATTATCTAAATTACAACATTACAGCATTCATGAGGTTACCTTTGACTGGTTCGCTAGTTATTTCAATGACTACTCGCAGTGTACAAAATACAAATTGTCTACATCTCGAAATAGGAGAATAGCAAGTGGAGTACACCTTTTTGGAAACCCTGCTTTTCATTCGATACATAAATGATATTCATAAAGTGTCTGATTTATTGTTTTTTAAATCTTGTATGATGATGACACTGGTATTTTTTATTGCGATACCAATTTCAATTCTCTCTGAAATTTTTTAAATGGTAATTTTAAGATTAAATGTTTTCAGGTTAATAGGCTGTTAGTAAATTCCAAAAAATACAGTTTCTATTTGCTTGGTAATCAAATCAATTGTATTGATATCGAAGATGATAAAATATGCTTGATTAATGAAGAAATCCCAAGGGTTGAAAAGGCAAAGTTTATTGGCGTCTACTGTATGTTGATTCCAAAATATCTTGGAAAGTTCACATTTCTGAAGTAGAAAAAAGGTTGCAAAAACCATTTATGTAATTTATATATTGGAATACATCAAAATGAAGTTATGTGTATGCTATAGTGCACACTAGTTGTACCATATCTCTTTTATTGCAACTTTGTGTGGGAAAGTACCTTCCAGTCAAGTTGGAGAGAGCTTTCTGTATTACAAAATAAAATTCGTTTATATCTTGTGTATCACCCATAACTAACGCAGACCAATTATTTAATGGGTTTTTTTTCATGTACCAATGTCTTAACAAACATATGCCAAGTTATTTTTGTAAACCCTTTGATTTTAAATGGATGTAAATGAATTGATATCATCAATATGACACGAGATCCTCAACCCTGTTACATTTTCCAAAATATATAACACTTTCTTTTTGGCATAGCATTCGTTTTCAGGTCCACTGATATTGAACAACATTTCCTTTGAAATAATAAACGCACCCTCATTGAATAGTTTTAAAAGTAGTTTAAATATTAATTTTTTTCTGAATAGTTTATTTGACACAATAGGTGGCAGGTATTTCTCGTTTTACACATTGCCCACATGTGTCACTCATACATATGCCATGTTATGTTGAAGGTTTTTTGTTTTTTTTGTACATCGACCATGGATTGTTTTGTGTTATCTAATGCCAGCGTTCCACGCATCTTGTGTTTATTGTGTGATTCCCATGAATATTCCTTTTGTATATATAATTGCGTTCCCACCACAAGCTTTGTGCTTTCTTGGATGACGCCATCTATCTATAATTCCAGTAATCTGTGTGTGTGTGTGTGTTTGTCTGTGTGTTTGTCTGTGTGTCTGTGACCGCTGTTTCTCGACAACCACGGGTCCGATATACTTTAAACTTGCCAGGTATATTGCTGGGGACCCGAGGATGTGCCTTTTCAAGGTTTCATATTAATCGGAGAAGTAGTTACCGAGCTATGGCGATTTCTTTACCAAACTCCGCAAGCCGTTCGCTTTGGACCAAACCATTTCATGTAAATAGAGGGGGGGGATTGTCGCCGTACTCGCAAGCCGTTCGCTTTGGCTTTGCGAATGGACCAAACCATTTCATGTAAATAGAGGGGGGGGATTGTCACCGTACTCGCAAGCCGTTCGCTTTGGCTTTGCGAATGGACCAAACCATTTCATGTAAATAGAGGGGGGGGATATAATTTTAGATATATATATAGTACGGGCATGCCCTAGTCTATCTATAATTCCAGTAATCTCTGTGTGTGTGTGTGTTTGTCTGTGTGTATGTCTGTGTGTCTGTGACCGCTGTTTCTCGACAACCACGGGTCCGATATACTTTAAACTTGCCAGGTATATTGCTGGGGACCTGAGGATGTGCCTTTTCAAGGTTTCATATTAATCGGAGAAGTAGTTACCGAGCTATGTCCAAAAAACGATTCAACCAATCAGAGAGCAGCGAGCTATCACGTGTGCCGAACGTGCCGAACAGACTCTGCCTCGGACGGCACATTTGAGAGCGTATTCATTTATTTCACGTTGGCAAACTATGTTGGCGTTAAACTATGTTTTAAAACTAATTAAAACTAATTTGCGATTCATCGTAACTGCGATATGCGACCTTCCGGACAGTCAAATGAGGACGTCACTTCCGGACTTACGGATAGTCATAGTGACGACGTACTGATGCTGAACGTGGCGAGCAGACGCTGTAAGGTACGATCGATTGTAGTACACGTTTATAATAACTCTGCCGATACAGGCCCGATTAACTGCAGCGCCATCCGAGCTGCGGCGTCGGGACGATACATTCATTGTACGGTCACATCACGCACTTACGGGCACGCCCATGGGCCCATGGGCACGCCCATGCATGCATGGGCGAAGACATTTTTTTTTTTTTTTTTGGCAAGGAACGGGCACCCACGTACGGGCACGTCCTAGTCCACTCAATGCAAACAATTATTGTAAGTTTGATGTCATATTATTTTGTGGAAAATAAATGCTATTTTGAATTGAAGTGAAGTCTATGAATCTTATTGCAATTACTACCACTTATTTAACAGCACCAAATTTTGACCATCTTCTTGTGGGGTCAGCTGGGGAAAACTTTTGGCTGAAGTTTTTCAAGAAGGGCCAAAATTATATATAAATAAATATTTCAAAGTGGTATGCAGGTTGTAGAATCGATAAAAGGTGTTATGTCGGTAGCCATGATTTTAATGTGTATATAAATAAATAATTGAGGGTGGTTTGTCATAAGCAAGATGGTAAAGTGTAAATAAAACAAAAATTCAAGGACCATTCTAAATATGTTCCCTGGTAAATAATTCAAGCCCAGTTCTAAATTTCTTCCCTGGTTGAGGGATGATATGACAGTATCCTGTAACACAAGGGTCATCTTAACTGTTCAGTCACCCCTCCTACTAGCACACATAGTACCACTATCAACATAGTACCCCCAAGCCCTCTCCCTCCCACAGATCTCCCGATGTCCCTGCTCTCAAATGAGTTTGTGCTTCCCCTTCTCTCCCCATCTTGTCTACCGCTCCCCTTATCATACAGTCATGTGAAAAAGTAAGTACACCCCATGTAAAGTTGTGACTTTTTCAACATATTTCAACATACAGCTATTTGATCTTCATTTCAACAATATTGATAGATAAAGGTGATATAATATAACAAATATCATGAAACATTTACATTTTGTAGTCCATTGTATAATTTAAATAAACATAAATGCAAATTTTGCATGTGGAAAAAGTAAGTACACCCCTACATTTATCACTACTTCAAATACCAAAAATTAGAATCAGGTGCACCAGCTCAGGTGCAAATGATTAGAACATCGTCAGAGAGGATCTTGGAGGAACCTGTCTTATTTAAACCTCAGACATTTCGTTTGGTTTGCTCTTTGTTGTTGAAGTGTGCGGCATCACCATGCCTAGATCAAAAGAGCTCTCTGAGGCCTTCAGAAAGAAGGTTATAGATGCCTGCGAGTCTGGGAAGGGATTTTTTTTAATCTTCAAACAATTTGAAATCAATCATTCGACTGTCCGGAAGATCATCTACAAGTGGAGAAGATTCCAAACAACTGCCAACTTGTTCAGGCCAGGCCGCCCCAGCAAGTTCAGCCCGAGAGCAGACCTCAAGATGCTGAAAGAAGTCTCTAAGAACCCCAGAATGTCATCACGGGACCTACAGGTAGCTCTTGCCACTGTTGATGTCAAAGTGCACGAGTCTACCATTAGAAAGAGGCTGCACAAATTTGATCTACATGGGAGGTGTGCCAGGAGGAAACCTTTGCTGTCCAGAAAGAACATCAGGGCAAGACTAAAGTTTGCCAATGAACACCTCGGCAAAGACCAGCACTTCTGGAACAATGTGCTCTGGACAGATGAGTCAAAGGTAGAGCTATTTGGCCACAGTACCAGAAGACATGTTTGGCGAAAACCAAAGACAGCATTTGACCACAAGAACCTGATACCAACTGTAAAGCATGGTGGTGGAAATATTATGGTTTGGGGCAGCTTTGCTGCATCAGGGCCTGCGCAGCTCACCATCATAGAATCCACTATGAATTCTTCATTGTACCAGAGGGTGCTTGAGGATAATGTGAGGCCATCTGTCGGAGAGTTGAAGCTCAACCGAAGGTGGACCTTGCAACATGACAATGACCCTAAACATACCAGTAAATCCACCAAGGAATGGCTGAAAAGAAAGCAATGGAGGGTTCTGGAATGGCCAAGTCAAAGCCCGGATCTAAATCCCATCGAGATGTCGTGGGGGGATTTGAAACGAGCTGTGCATGCAAGAAACCCCTCCAACATCGCACAGCTGAAAGAATTCTGCATGGAGGAGTGGGCAAAAATTTCCCCCAGTCGATGTCAGAGACTGGTAGACAGTTATAAGAAACGCCTACTTGAGGTTGTTTCTGCCAAAGTGGGCAATACCACCTATTAGAGCCAAGGGTGTGCTTACTTTTTCCACATGCGAAATTTGCATTTATGTTTATTTAAATTATACAAGGACTACAAAATGTAAATGTTTCATGATATTTGTTATATTATATCACCTTTATCTATCAATATTGTTGAAATGAAGATCAAATAGCTGTATGTTGAAATATGTTGAAAAAGTCAAAACTTTACATGTGGTGTACTTATTTTTTCACGTGACTGTTTGATTTTTTTTGTGTAATAAATGTTAGCTCTTTCACGAGCCTCGATCCTGTATACAAAAAAAAAAAAATCAGACCTTATGACTGTACATGGCACATGGCACATGACTGTACATGATGTCCATCTCCGTTGATGCACTTTGTACAGCAGTCAACCAACTCTTTGATCCAAGTATGGTGCATTGAAATAAGCTTTTCTTGTGAAGTGTTCATCATGCAGTGGATGTATGTACATTAACATCTTCAGTGAATGTAAAACATCTTTCCTGATGCTTGTTTTTCATTTTGTGGAATAAGTGGATGCCACATGGACCTAAATCTGGTCAATATGGTGGGTGGTGCAAAAGTTCCCACTCCAAAGACTCAAATAACAGGTTGCAGGCATTGGGTTTTGTATGCAACACAGCATTATAGTGGGGGAGAATGGCTGGCAAGACAGCCTATGCCCAAGAGGCAATACTCGCATCAAAGCTGTCTAGCCTGGGTTTGAATCCTGACCCAGGTATAATCTGTCTTTCCGGTGTTTCACAGGCAGGGTGATTCATCAATGTATGTTACGTCCTTCGGATAAAGATGGATGTTAAACTGGATGGCCCGTCTGCCAGCATTCATTGGTGGGCTTTAAAGATCTCCATGCATCCTTCGCGAAGAGTAGGCGAGCTATCGCCAGCACCCCAAACAAATTCCAAATTCCTGCCATATCTATTGCTGGGAAGGCAATGGAAAACCACGCAGTACAACACCTGGCATGAAATTGCTTCAGCAGTACCTATGCTCTCTAGCAGAGCGTGGTACATCAGAGATCACGATCAGCTCTCGTATATAGACATATCCATTTATTTCATATAATTTGCCTCATGTGTTTCTTGTATGAGATTAAATGGTGTTTTTTTATTTTTTGATTAACCAATTAATTGATTAATTACTCAATTGTTATCGATTTATTAAGTATTTATTTATTTTCTTTCTCATCTGGGCAATATCTCAGGCACCTTTTGAGCTCAGAAGCTAATATTTGGACATGACATTGACCAAGTGATTTAGCTGTAAAGGATAATTTTGATTTATTGATTAATCAACAAATAAATTAATTAATTAATTTTTTTCATTTAATTGATTTTGTTATTAATTTTCAAAATGTTACAGCTTCAGATGAAACACTGCTGCTTTAGGTATTAGCCAATTGATTAAGAATTCTCGTATATTTCTAGTGCTTGCTTGTTATGCTTAATACACTTCCTGCTTAAATCAGCTAAGTGGTCAAATCTCAGCGGTGTGGATAGCACAAAAAGGTCGATACCTTTCTTAAGTATTTTTTCTGTGACAGTATGTCAGAACTCCGGTGAAGGGACTTGTACCCTTTCACGAGGTGGACAGAGAGAGCTTAATGAGAAATGTTTGTCTTAACTGTAACGTTCAAATAACGAAGTTGTTCCCTCATTCTTTTGGGAAGTGTGTAAACTCTAAAGTCTGCTAGTGTCGGACACCAAAATGCAATATGAAAACGAATTCAATCAATATTATTGTACTGAGATCCACACTCTGATGTATGTGACCAGTTGTTTTTGTCAGGAGCTTTCATCTGATGGGATCATTTTTGTTAACCTGATCAGTTGTTAACAGATTCAGTGGCATAATATTATATAGAGTGTCTGCTACGAGTTTAGGAAGTTGGCGTTTCAAACTCAGACCGCACCAGACCAAAGACTAACAATGGTACGTGTTGCTTCCCTGCTTGATGCTCAGCAATTAAAACGGATAGAGCATGATCAAAGAACCATAGGTTGGCAATCATAGTTCAGGTTTGATGGACCTTATGGCATCCTGTATTGAAGTGCCTTGTAAGTGAACTCATATTGCTATTATTATTAACCAGTGAACTTTAGCTTTGATAAATGTTTTGTTGAAGGGAGAATTTTTCTACGAATTCCAACTGCTGCGGTCTTTAGATGAGGACATCATGGGACATCCCACAATCAACGTGCCACCTCTGGGATCGATTCCGGCAGAGCGCTCAGGTAACCACAGCATGCTCTGTCCTAAGGCACTTGACATCATCACAGCTTACTCTGTTTCTATGCACAGCATCTTTTAAACCTAATTCACCACCCTTTCAGGGAAGTTTTGGCTATGGCCACGCAAGTGTTTCCAACTCTTCCCTTTGACGCAGAAAACATTGATACAATTACAGTGACATTCTGCATGATAGAAATACCTTTTTTGCTGCAGCCCTCTGGTTTTGCTGCAGCTTTTAAAACAATCTCACTGGTGATAAAACAGTGAGCATTCTATGTACGGCCAATATTCTATGTATGGTCATCCCTTGTCTTAACCATGGGGTTAGTTTAAATTGTGCTTGGGTAATGTGAAGGGTTATGTTTGGGAATCTATGGAATCCTCCACACTTTAACATTGTTGTTAATACACCATAAACAAGGATACGATGCAAGCCGCCCGAAACATAACCTATTAACATTGTTTTGTAAACTTGCCATTGCAGTCAATGTACTGACTTTAGCTACGACTCCTTATGGTACAAATGTCAGTGTTGTTGTGCGAGCAGTGAATTTATTTTTCTGAACATTACATATCAACATTTGCCATGGGCTGCTATTGTACAACTTTTGACTTTCATAACTTTTGATGTACAGTCATGGCCAAAAATATTGGCACCCTTGCACTTTTTTCAAATACCTCACAATTTTCTCTAAAAATAAGTTGAAATTCACAAAAGTATTTGGTCTCCACAATTCTTTAATTCACTGTTAATATTACAGAACCTTTGTTTTTGATTCAGAGCTTAATATATTCTTTTAAATCAGAAAATAAAAAGAAATGGCATTGACAAAATTATTGACACCCTAGACTTAATATTTGGTAGCACAGCCTTTGGACAAAATAATTGCAGTCCAGCACTTTCTATAGCCATGAATGAGCTTCCTTCACCTCTCCACTGGCAGTTCGTCCCACTCTTCTTGTGCAAACTGCTCCAGTTCTCCCAAATTTGAAGGGTGCCTTCTCCCAACTGCTGTTTTCAGATCTCCCCACAGGTGTTCAAAGGGATTTAGATCTGGACTCATTGCTGGCTACTTCAGAACAGTCCAGCGTTTTGTCTTGAACCATCCAGGGTGCTTTTTGAAGTGTGTTTGGGGTCATTGTCCTGCTGCAAGACCCATGACCTTCGACAGACCCAGATTTCTGACACAGGGTTGAACATTGCGCTCCAAAATGCCTTGGTAATCTCCTCATTTCATGATGCCATGCACACATTCAATGCACCCAGTGCCAGAGGCAGCACAGCAACCCCAAAACATCACTGAACCTCCTCCATGTTTGACTGTAGGGAAGGTGTTCTTTTCTTTGAAGGCTTCATTTTGTTTACTGTAAACATAGAGATGATGTGCTTTACCAAAAAGCTCAAATTTGGTATTATCTGTCCACAGAACATACTCGCAGAAGGATTTTGGCTTGTTCAGGTGTGTTTTGGCAAACTCCATTTGGGCTTTCTCAGTAGTGGGGTCCCCCTGGGTCTCCTACCATAGAAACCCCTTTCATTGAGTTGGCGACGGATGGTGCGAGTTGAAACTGTCATACCTTGTGTCTGAAGGTCAGCTTGAATCTGTTTGGCAATTGGTTGAGGTGCTTTCTCCATCATTTGAACAATCCTTCGCTGGAATCTTCGATCAAGTTTTCTCTTGCGGCCACGTCCAGGGAGGTTGGCTACAGTGCCATGGGCCTTACACTTCCTGATAACATTGCATATGGTGGACACAGGAACATCAAGGTCTCTGGAGATGGACTTGTCGCCTTGAGATTGTCCGTGCTTGGCTACAATCTTGTGTCTGACCTCCTCAGACAATTCTCTGGTTTTCTTTCTCTTCTCCGTGCTCATTGTGGTACACACAGTGACACAAAACAGCAGAATGACTCCTTTTCTCTATTCAAACTGGTTGAATGAGTGATTTTTATATTGCAGGCACCTGCAACTCACCACAGGTGAGTTCAATTCCAAAGTAAAGGAGAATCACCTGCTTGGAATCTAATTATTTCTAACATCTTCTAAAAGGTGCCAATAATATTGGCCAGGCCATTTTAGGATTTCTGTGTGGAATAAGTTAAGATTTAGTAATCTTTTCTGCTTTTTTTGTTTTGTTCCACTGTAAACCAAAGGAATACAAATGTGGACACTGAAAGATTTTTTTAATTTCAACAATTTTCTGGAAGAAATGGTGCATTATTTGAAAAAAAGTGCAAGGGTGCCATTATTTTTGGCCACGACTGTACATAATCCACCGGCAGTCCACCAGCAGCAGCCTTGCCTCCTGAGAGTTTGCTTCTGTATTCATATAAACAAACTATAAATGGTACATGAAAGCATAATTCATAAGGTTTTTACTCAATACAATTCAAAATTTTCGGCTTCAAAATAACCACCATTTTTCGTAATACTGTATATCATTCAATCTGATTTTCCCCAAATTGTTGAAAATGTTCTCCAGTTGCTGTAAAGTAATTCCATGAATTGCATTTGTCATCGTAGCCCTAAGTTCATCCAAATAATGTGCTTTTGATGAGTAAACAACAGATTTACATACCTCCATAAAATGTAGTCCAATGGGGACAGGTCAGGCGAATGAGGTGGCCAAGCAAATGGTCCACGTCCACCTATCCACTTGTCTGGGAAGACATCATTCAAGAACCATCACACATTCGAAGCATCATGGCTGGGAGCCTCCTCTTACCGTTACAAGATGATAGGTAAAATATTTAATTGTCTTATTTCAGGGATAAATAAATTCTACAACATTTTGAAGTAACGATCACCAATGACTGTTGCTTCTCCCACCAAAAAAGGAGCAATGATGTGTGACTTCCTAAGAGAACACCAGACTGATTGATGGTGAGTCTGTTTAATGTTGAAAGACTTCCTGAGATTTTTCTGTCCCCTAAATGCGGTAATTGCGGTGGTTGACTTTGCTTTTACACTGATGTAAAAGTTGCTCATGAGAAAATGGCAAGAAATCCAGGGGAATTGTGGATTCAACAACAGCAATAACAACATTAACAACAAAACTTGATGGATTATGCTTTCATGCACCATTTAAGTTTGTTTCTATCATGCGCACATCAAAAGTTATAAAAGTTCAAAGTTACACAAGGACTTCATGACACCCTATATTTATGGACACAGCTCGGTTTCCTTCACCTTAATTACAGTTAGGTGAAAGCATAAGCTTAAATTACCTTTGTACGAGACTGTAGAGTCAAGTAAAGACAAATGCCTTGGCCTGCAAAAGTATTCACCCCCTACCAATAATGTCACATTTAGATGAATTATGAATTATGTAGAAACAACTTTTCCAAATGAACCTTTTCATTCCTAACTGAAAACTTATAGTTGAAGGAGGTTACATGTCAGGAATACCTGCAAAAAACATGTACAAATCAAAATTCACTGGTTGCAAAAAGTTAGGTCAAAAGGTTATTCAGCCACCTAGGTCAGTACTTGGTGGAAGCATCTTTCACAGCAGTGACTGTGATGAGTCTTTTTGGTTGGTGTCTACCAGCTTTGCACAGTAAGATAGCGAAATTTTGGCCCATTCATCACGTGAAATTTTCTCTGCCGAAAAAAAAAAATGTTTTGCCACGTTTGATGGGGATCGTCAATGGACTGCAATCTTCACGTCTCACCACAAATGTTCAATTGGGTTCAAGTCAGGACTTTGACTGGGCGAATCAAGAACATTTATTTTCCACTCCAGCCACTTTTATTCAGCCACTCCAGTGTGCCTTAAGCTTTCTGCTTCAGATCATTGTCCTGCTGAAAATTGAATCTCCGACCCAGTTTCAGATTCATGGCCGACTCGATCAGGTTTTCATCAAGGATTCTCCTGTACTTTGCACTGTCCATTGTCCCTTCTATCCTGACAAGCTTGCCAGTCCCTGCTGATGAAAAGCAGATCCATAACATGATGTTGTCACTACTATGCTTGATAGTCGGGATGGTGTTGACTTGGCGATGTGTAGTGTTAGGCTTGCACCAGACATAACGCTTTGAATTTAGACCAAAAAGTTCAATTTCTCCACATGCCTGCAGTATCATTACTAGCACGGCACTCGATAGAGAGCATATCTTCGCCAGGCTGAACAGTTTACGGTTTGTATCCCACTGATATATCAGATCTGGATCCAATATGAACCAAAATCAAATCGGCTTGTTCTTGTCACTTACCCAACTCATTCACCAAGTTTTGTCACGTCATCCACAACTTTTTGAAATATCATGCTACATATCATTGTTAGCCCTATCACTTAATGGTGAAGAATCACTTGAGAAGATTAAATTATTATCATATCCGGATCCATATTCGGATCTTCACCAAAGTCAAATTGATTCGTCCTGGTCACACATCATTTCTGTCCACCAAGTTTCATCTGAATCTGTCCACAACTTTTTGAGATACGCTATATATCTTTTTTTTTGCCCTATCTCTCAATGGTGAAGAATCATTTTTAAATTCTCGGATGCAGATCCGGATCCGGATCTTCACCAAAATTTAATGATTTCGTTCTTGTCACATACCCAACCTCTCCACCAAATTTCTTCCGAATCCATCTGCAACCAAACAGACAGGGGTGAAAACATAACCTCCATTCACCTTCGGTGACGGAGGTAAAGTTGCTTTTTTGCAAACTCTATATGAGCTTTTAGATGCGTCTTTTTTAGTAATGGCTTCTTTCGTGCCACCTGTCCATAGAGAACAGCTTTGCTACGGCATGGGATATTGTTGATGGATAAACACAGACCCCAATCTCAGACATAGAGCCTTGCAGATCTTTCAACGTCATTGTTGGCGTTACAGTGCATTTTATGTTTCCTGCTTGCACCGAACCAGTTTCCCGCTTGCCCGGCTGCCGAGTTTGGATGGGCGAGCGACCTGATCTGGGTAGAGTCTAGGTGGTATGATATGTCTTCCACTTCTTAATGATGGATTTCACCGTACTCAAAGGGATAATGAGTGACTTTGAAATCTTCTTATAACCCTCTCCTGAATGGTGCTTCTCCACCACTTTATGTCTGACTTATTTGGAGAGCTCCTTGGTCTTCATGTTTTCCCTGTTGGTTGACCAAGTGAATTTCACTTTAAAACTCCTTAGACAAGTGGGGAGTTTAATTTTTAAGTTAAACCACTGATACAGGTGAAACCTTTTACACTTATATTTTAACCTTTCAAACAAATAATAATTTGCTCCTGAAGTGATTTAGGATTAATTGGGCAAACGGTTTGAATACTTATGCAACTGAGAATCATCTGATTTTCTCTATCAATTTAACTTATTATTACAACTTCAAATATAAAATAGCTTTTTCAAGTACTTACAAGTACATAATATATCTATGAATGTGTGTTTGTATAGGCGTGTTTATATGTACATGTGTAGGTATATGTATGTGTTTATATAAATATACATATATATACGTATATATTGTGTGTGTGTGTGTGTGTGTGTGTGTGTGTGTGTATGTTTATGTGTGTATGTGTTTATGTATGTGTGTGTGCATGTGTGTGCACGTGCTTCGAGCTCTCCACGGCATCGAAGTTTGAGTGTTTTCCCATTCTTGTCTTTGTCAAATTTCCACTGGTTATTTTGCTGTGTACGTGTTATTGTGTGTTTCTAGTTGGTGTTGGTTTGTGGTTCGTGCAAACTTGTGTGTAGTTAATCGTTTTCTGAGTCGTACCTCGTGCGCGGCCTGGTGACTTGGGGCTTCCCTCCCCCCGTCGGTGTTTTGTCGGTTTGGGTTATTTCCTTCGCTGTATTGCTTGTTTCTTTTATTTTGTTTTCTCCCCCTCACCTCACCTCCCTAGACAAATAATTATATATTGATTCTTTCTCTCCTCCCGGACACGTGCTTGTTCGCTCTCCTCCTCGTCTCGGCTTGTGCCCCGCCCCCTGTATCTCCTTTTCTTCTGCCTCTGCTCCTTCTTTCTCAAATCCACGTTCTCGCTTGGAGACTTTTCCCGGATTGTTTTTTCATCGTTCTGTTTGGAAATTGTTGGAATATGTTTAAACCGCAGCCGTGATGCTGACGCCCCCCCCCCAGAATTTACATGTTTTAAACGTTTCCCAGTGTGTACCCTGGTCAGAATAGGTACACCGTATCCCTGCGTGTCGTAAGAGACGACTAAGAGGGTTGGCGTCAGGAAGGGCATCCGGCCATAAAAACATTGCCTCAAAAAGAGAACCATGACCATCACAAGTACATATGGGCAGGGTGCAGCCCGAAGTGGAGATCGGTTTCTGAGGTTTGGGACATGGAATGTGGGGACAATGACAGGGAGATCAGGAGAAGTGGTGGAAGTATTGGTCAGAAGAAGAGTGGACATATGTTGTGTGCAAGAGACGAGATGGAAGGGAAGTGGTGTGAGAATGGTGAAGGGTAGGCAGGGACAGAAATACAAGTTTGTGTGGCAAGGGTGCCCGGAGGGCGTGAATGGTGTTGGTGTCCTGTTTTCTGAGGAGTTTGTAGACAGTGTGGTGAGTGTGACTAGAGTGAGTGATAGGTTGATGATGGTGAAAATGATGATTGGAAAGCTCTTGGTGAACGTCATCTCGGGATATGCTCCCGAGAGCCTCGTGCGCGGAACCTGCTCCGCAGGTTGGTCGAAGCGATGAAGAGAAGGCCAAGTTCTGGTGTGCGATAGAGAAGCTGATGGAAAACGTGAAAGATGAGGAAGTTGTTGTGGTGGGAGGAGACCTGAATGGACATGTGGGAAGGAGTATGGATGGTTTTGAGGGAGTTCATGGGGGTTACGGATATGGTGTGAGAAATGGAGAAGGTGAAAGGATTTTGGAGTTTGCTGATGGAGCTGATTTGTTGATTTGTAATACTCAGTTCCACAAAGAGGACAATAAGCTTGTTACATACACGTCAGGTGGGTCGACGACAACCGTTGACTACCTGATGGTGCGTCGGCGAGATAGGGGGCACCTCCGGGACACAAAGGTGATCCCGGGGGAGGAGGCTGTTTCACAGCACCACTTGGTTGTCTGCGACATAAGGGTGAAAGGTGCGAGGAGAGCTCGGCGGGTGAAGTACCAACCGAGAATGAAGGTGTGGAGGTTGAAAGAGGTGACAGTAAGGGAGGCATTAAAAGAGAGGCTGAGTAGGGTAGAGGATGATGTGGTTGAGCTTGAAAGTGGTTGGATGTCAATGAAAGCTAGTCTGTTGGGAGCCGTTGGTGAGGTATGTGGATGGACAAAAGGACCACCGAGGCACTCGGAAACATGGTGGTGGGATGTTGAGGTTGGAAAGAGGATTGACGAGAAGAGGAAGAAGTTCAAAGAGTGGCAGAAGGCGAAGGGTACGGGAGCAGAAACAGCAGAGCATGAAAGTTATAAGGCAGCCAGGAAGGCTGCAAAGAAAGAGGTAGCAAAGGCGCAGGAGGCATGTAGGAAAATGTTCGGAGAACGCTTGGATTCGGAAGAGGGTCAGAAAGCAGTATTCAGGATGGCAAAGCAGATAGCGAAAGAGAGGTGTGATGTGATGGGGGTGAGTTGCTTGAAGGATGAAGTGGGACAAATCGTTGTCGACCCAGATGGAATTAAAGGAAGATGGAAAAGATATATGGAAATGCTGTTGAATACAGAGAATGAATGGGATGGCAACATAGAGAGTAACCCAGTTTTAGGACCGGCAGAGAAGATAACTGAGAAGGAAGTTGAGGAAGCGATAAAAGCAATGAAGAGTGGAAAAGCGGGAGGGCCGACGGGAGTTGTGGGAGATATGTTGAAGGCAGCAGGAAGTTGGGGTGTGAAGAGAATGACAGAGATCTGTAATCTGGTGGTGAAAGAAGGCCGCATTCCAGTGGATTGGGAACTGAGTACCCTCGTCCCTCTATACAAGGGGAAAGGTGACCCTCTGGAGTGTGGCTCGTACCGAGCGATAAAGTTATTGGAGCATGGAATGAAGGTATTGGAAAGGGTGTTGGAGAGGAGGATAAGGAAGAAAGTGAAGATCGACGAAATGCAGTTTGGATTTATGCCAGGAAGAGGAACGACAGATGTGCTTTTCATTGTGAGGCAGTTGCAGGAGAAGTACATGGATAAGAGGAAGAAGTTGTTTTTTGGGTTTGTTGATCTGGAGAAAGCATTCGATAGGGTTCCACGCAAAGTATTGACATGGGCATTGAGGAAGTTAGGAGTGGAGGAATGGTTGATCAGAGTAGTGATGGCAATGTACAAAAGAGCACGCACAGCTGTAAGGACGAAGGACGGGAACAGTGGTGAGTTTGAGGTGAAGGTGGGAGTGCATCAGGGGTCGGTACTAAGTCCACTACTATTTGTAGCTGTGATGGAGGTGCTGGCTCAGACCGTAAAGGAGGGTTTACCGTGGGAGTTGTTGTATGCAGATGATCTGGTGTTGATTGCGGAAAGTATGGATGGACTGAAGGAAAAGATGAACAAGTGGAAGGAATGTATGGAGACAAAAGGTCTGAAGGTGAATATCGGAAAGACAAAGGTGCTGGCAAGTGGTAAAGCATGTGGTGAGGTGGAAAGAACTGGGTAGTGGCCGTGTGCTGTGTGCAGGAAGGGTGTCGGAGTGAACTCCATTCAATGTACAATGTGTGCTGAGTGGGTTCATCAAAAATGTAGTGGTCTGAGAGGGTCATTAACCAGTGTGGCAGCTACATTCAAATGTAAGGTGTGCACAGAGGGAGCTGCAGATGGAGGAAATGTTGAGTTGGATCTTGGAGACGGCGTGAAGCTGGAAGGTTTGAAAACATTTTGCTACCTCGGAGACATGCTGAATGGAGAAGGTGGATCAGACTCGGCAACGGTTGCTCGAGTGAGATGTGCATGGAAGAAGTTTCGGGAACTGAGTGGCGTGCTGATGAGGAGGAGAGTGTCGCTGAAGCTGAAGGGAAAGGTGTATGCTGCATGTATGAGAAGTGTTATGATTTATGGGAGCGAGACATGGGTAATGAACGTAGAGCAGCAACGAAGGCTGGAAAGGGTGGAAATGCGAATGGTTCGATGGATGTGCGGAGTATCGTTGAGAGAGAGGAAGACAAATGATGAATTGCGAGAGATGATGAGAATATTGCCTGTGATTGATGCTGTGAAGAGGAACAGGTTGAGATGGTTTGGTCATGTATTGAGGAAGGATGAAAGTGACTGGTTGAGAAGAGTGATGGAAGTTAGTGTAGAAGGAAGTAGAGGACGGGGAAGACCGAGAAAGACTTGGCTAAAGATGGTGGAAGAAGAAATGCGGGCAAGGGGGTTAACAAGGAGAGATGCAGAAAATAGGGCAAAATGGAGAAGATTGTCATGGGGACCGCAAGGCTAACCCCCGCTCTAGCAGGGAACATGGCCTTAAAATGCATGTTGTTGTTGTGTTGTGTGCATGTGTGTATGTATGTATGTATTGTTAATGTCCGGCTTCCTTCTTGTAACTACAGTGCAGCAACTGGTCTTTATTTTGATTATTCACATTTTAGCTGCATTTTAGCTTTATCACTTTGGAGTAGCTTGTGAAGAATCTATATATCAAGTTTGTTTTGAAAGCATCATGAAATAAGCTCAAATGACATTTAAAATGTGAAAACTTTGGAGGGGGATCAATACTTTTGCAGGCCTCTGTACTTACTTTGTATCTCCCCCGGGTCAACTCGTGTTCTTGCAGTGCTGCTTTTTTGCACTTTTAACTGGTCCTATTCCCACCCTGGCTGTGATGTAAAATTGCATATTGCTGAGTTAAGGATTTCTAAATAGAACCAGATTTGCATTGAGTACAAGAGTGTGGCGGATAATTCCAACATGTCAACAACCTCTGCCTCTCTTCCCTCCTCGACTCACCCCTGCCCCAAGCATGCAAACGCTGCTGCCCTCATCATTGTGTTGATAATCTCAGATTTCTCTTGGATAACTTGATGATTTTATTGACAATGTTCCTTTAATGCCTGTTCAGGATATAGTTATTTAGCATGAGACTTGGTCTTCAAGAGCAAGATTAGGTCTTCATTCTATTTATCCGGTAATTAGATAATTCTGTGTAATAGTTCTCATGATAAGTTTTTTGTATAGCTTGGTAAAAATAATAGCATTTTATCCTGGCTCAAATCTTCCAAACGAAGACAACTTGGGTTGTATATCAAGGGGCTATCTATACATGTACAAAGTGATCGGGTGCAACTTTAATAAAAGAGTATTGAAAATATAGAAGTGAGGATGATAAAAGTATCGGGAAAGAAAGAGAGAAAAAAAAAATTTGATTGGGAGGAATTGAGTGAGGAAAAGGAGTGGGGTGGGAGGTTGGGGGGGGGGGGGGAGTTGAAGAGGGGTTGTAGGAGAATGCATTAGAAAAGTGGTTTGGGGAAGGGAGTGGGAGTGAAGTCACAAACCTGCTATTTTGTTTACTTGATATGTTTGATGGCCTGTGATTACATTGCAGTTTGTAATTAATAATAAATAAATAAATTTCTTATTTGTAATTATTTATTTATTTATTTATTTATTTATTTATTAATTATTTATAATTTATGTATTTGTTTGTAATTAATTAATAAAAATTTTTTTTACTTGAAACATGTTGTAGGTCTACAAGAGCTTTGCGTTGCTGTTGTAATAAATAAAATTGTTGTTGGGGTTCTTGTTGGGGGTCGATTTTTTTAATGTGCACCGATTGGTCGGACAGCTGCTGGGCCACACCACATCTGTCACCTGACTCCACCCACCATAGCACCAAGACTAAATATGGCTGCCATCTTGGTATTTTCATGGGCCAAACACATTATGCCTGTAGGCCTCTCTTGATTACACACTGCCCGGGTCTGTTGCGTCAGATTTCCTTTGGCTTTGCTTGGGTCGAGTGTTATTCACGATGATGGACACCAGAAAATCTAATCATATGTCGAATAATAGCAATGTTTAATCAAACCCGTCAGAATGCTCGGTATATCAGAACACATGGTAATCAAGTGTAACATTACGTAATCAAGCATTACGTTATGCAACTTACTAAAACCATTGGCTTTGTTTGGGTCGAGTGTTATTCACGATGAGGGACACCAGAAAATCTAATCATATGTCGAATAATAGTAATGCTTAATCAAACCTGTCAGAACGCATAGTACATCAGAACACATGGTAATCAAGCATTACATTACGTTACGTAATCAAGAGCTACGTTATGCAAATTACCAAAAAATAGCATTACATAATTCATGAATGGCCTCATATTGAGGTTAAGCAATCCGTGACCATGTGACGAATCAGCTCGTTGTGATATAACCGTGGGGAAAGTGACATGGATGAGAGGTGTCAACTTTTTTTTTTTAATAGCACATTAAATGTGTTTCCCAATTGCGCTGTTCATCTTTTAAGAGTGCTTTAAATGCACATTTCCCAATCAGCCTATTACTGGATTTTGTCGCAGGTTGTGACGGCAGTGCACTCATTTTTGGTGTAACGTAATAAAAAATGAATTGTTAAGCAGCTTTAAGTCCCATTGGAGTTGTATTTACAATACTCTCCATAAGTATTGGAACAATGAAGGCAAATTTGTTATTATTGCTATTCAATATACTCAAGAAATTTGGATACGAAATCAAAAAATGAATGAGGCAAGAGTACAGAAAGTCATCTTTTATTTCTTGGTATTTCTATGCATATGTTTTACCAGTGTAGAACAATAGCACTTTTTATGGACATCCCCCCCCCCAACCCCCCCACCCCCATTTTAGGTAAGCATAAGCATTGGAACAGATTACTGACAGGTGTTTCTTGTTGCATTGATTATTCACACATAAAAGAGCTATGAATGTCTAGTCTTGGTTTTAGCCCCTGCTTTGTCCTTGGCAGTCTGCCTTTAGAGTCAGTAGGCATAAACCAAAATGAAGACCAGAGAACTGTCTATGAAATAAAAGCAAGTAATTTGGAAGTTTAAGAACATAATAATTCAATTAGAACCATAGCACAAAAATTGGCCATAGCAAATACAACAATTTGCAATATCCTGAAAAAGAAAGAAACCACTAGTGTATTTAGCAAAGGAAAACGCAGGCAGTTGATGACAGAAAAATCATCAGAGCTGTGAAGAAAAACCCTAAAACAACCGTCAGTAATATCACCAACAACCACCAGAGTGCATGGATGAAAGTATCACAATCTATCGTTCGCAGAAGACTTCGAGAGCAGAATTACAAAGGCTACTCCGCAACATGCAAGCCTCTCATCAACACCAAAAATGGAAAAGCCAGAATAGAATTTGCCAAGAAGTACAGAGGTGAGTCAGTGAGTTCTGGAACAAAGTTTTGTCAACAGATGAGATTAATATAAACCCTTACCAAAACAATGGAAAGGTGAAAGTGTGGAGAAAGGAAGGAAATGCATATTAAAAATATACATAATATACATATTAAAATACAAAGCATATTACATCTGTAAAGCATGTTGAAGTCGTGTCACGGCTTGGTCTGGAACGGGCCCACTAATCTTTATTGATGGTGTAACTAATGATGGCAGCAGCAGAATGAATTTGGAAGTGAACAGAAACATTTTGTCTGCCAATGTACAAGAAATGCCTCCAAACTCATTTGGCGGTGCTTCACCGTGTAGCAAGGCAATGACCCAAAACACACACTGCCAACGCAATGAAGGAGTTCATCGGGGGTAAAAAGTGGAAGGTTTTAGACTGGCCAAGTCAATCTCTTGATTTAAATCCAATGGAGCATGCATTTCACTTATTGAGGAGGAGACTAAAGTCAGAAACCCCCAAAACAAACAACTGAAAATGGCTTGACAAAGCATCTCAAAGGGAGATACCAAGAGTTTGGTGATGTCGACGGGTCACAGACTCGATGCAGTTATTGAAGTAATGGATATGCAACCAAATAATAACTATTATACCACAATATTTTAAATTGTACAATTGATAATAAACAAAAATAATAACTATTTTACAATTGTTATGGTGTTTAAACTATTCATGTTAATTTCCCACCATTTGTATATTTTAATGTATGGCTTGGGGGGACTTTCCAGTGATATTATAGAACCCTGGGAACTGCTCATTATAATGAAGAATGATGTGAATCTATTAGCCTTTATTGGAGCTTTAAGTTTGTCCAAACCTGTGATCTGCAGTCTGATCACGTTGGATCATTTCGCATTACATGTTGCTGGGGGAAACTAACTTTTGTCACGAAGCTAATGTTTTATGTAAAGTTGTTGATCAAGCAACAATTCCATATGACTATACATATATATATATATATATATATCCGTGTTATATTTACAATTGCAGTAAAAACTGCAAAGTAAATTAGAATGCATCTCAAACTCACAGCAAGTAGGTGATATGAGCCTGTCACTTTGCCATCTCAGATGGGTCAGTTGTCTTCCTGTCTTCCACCTCCTTTCTGGTCTTGGACCCTCTGCCCTCTCTGTGATTTGTTCCCCCTGGGTTTATCCATAAAATTCATTCTACATGGTCCACCGGCAGCCCCCTTTTGGTGAAGCTGCCAAGGTCCAGGATCACTGCTCACCTCCACTCATTTGTTCCTCTTTTTTGTGGTGCTGGCTCCCACATTTTGTGGTGCTGGCTTCCACTTCCACAACCTGGCTTCCACATTCTCTTCGGTCTCACTCTTCCCTCCAGGTCTTCAAGACGGCTGTTCACAACTATCTCAGATCATCCCCCATCCAAAACTGTGATCTTTCTACCCCCGTTAAAGCACTCCTACATCTCCCCAAATTTATTAGTTTTCCTTCCATCGAGTTTGTCTCTGTATCCATCATGTCCACCCCCTACATTCTCCCCGACCCGTCATCATTACCCGCATCAATTGTTTGGCTGTCTCAGTCTATCTTGACCTTCGGCTCTGCTGTTTCCCAACTCTCTTCCTGTTGTTCCTTTTGTTATGTTGCATCCTGATCTGTTCTTTGTTCTGGCTCTTCCACGAGCTTTGACCTTTCCTCCAAAAAAAAATACAAAACACATCGGCGTCCACTTTTTACTCTCACTAAACTTGACGAAAACAACAGCTAAAAAATTGTAACATTTATTAATTAGTTCTCTTCATATTCTCATAATAAAGGCTCGTTAAAAATTTGATGGCAAAAGCTCAAATGGTAAATAAAGAAATATAGAACCGATTACAAAACCTGGCCGTCTCGCACTGTGTGGTGGATGGGCTAATGCAGCCTATTTATTTGTACTTACTGTGATTTTGGCCAAAAACATTTTGACCCAATTATTAATTATTTTCTCCATGTTCTCATATTAAATTAAAGGTTTGCTGAAAATTGATGACACAAGCTTAAATGGTAAAAACGTTGTGGTTTGGACAGACACACAGACACACAGACATGATTGCAAAACAGCGGGGGACAGGCTAATAAGGTATTGACTACTTGTTTAAATTTTCCGACATTTTGTTTCATTCACTAGTATAAATTTTCCAACATGATTTGTGGATACGTTATTTGAAAAATCAATTTAACTTGCATTGTTTAACTAATCTTTTTTCACATTTTTATCACTATGGCAACATAACGATCCTCTCATCATTTAAGCACATTTCTCCTTTCTTTTTCTAATTCTACCTTCTCATACCATCTCCTCTAGTGGTACGTGTTAGTTTTCCTTGCCGGGGATCACGTGATGGTGTGGCGGCATTCCGTGCCATCGTTCACGTCATTGAGCAGGGTGGAGACGTGATCTTGGCCACCCCAGAAAATGCAGTTTTCTTCAAAGTTTGCAAAAAAGGTAATTTTTAACCACTCGGGTTTTTACAATACCAGTCATTTTAAACTTGATGTTACTTTTTGGGAGAGTTTGGTATAAAATGGGCCTCAGTTTTTAGTTCTTGCATACTGAAGCTCCAAATCTGCTGCATCATGTGAAGAGTATCTGTGCATTGTTTGATGCACAAAGAGGCAGCATTTGATTATAACTTTAAAAGGTTATTGTAAAAGCTACATCTTTGGGTGCAACCCGAGATAAGAATTTGCTTAATTATTGTAAGACATTGCATCAACTAATACACCATACACAATGTAAACAAAATATCAGAATTGACAGCATCGGACCAGTGTTCTAAGAAACACAACTGATCAGACTGTGATTTCATTTAATTCGACTTCCGAGTTTAATCGAGGTGATTTGGCTTGGAGTAGAAATTGAAGAGATTTTGGTTCTGAGAATGACTGGTGGTGATTTTGGTTCAGAGTACAAATCAAACAAGTAAAGGAGCAATCAGAGATTGCAAACCCTCGCCAGGATGTATTTTCAGTGGTTTTTAAGGCTTTTGTGTTAAAACAAATATGGCGGCAGAACCACGTGACCGATGACGTCATCATTATTTTTAAAAAATTCTCCCTCAATTTATGCCTACATGACGCTCAAGAAATTTCATCTTGATAGGATGAAGTTTTGTACTTGTCGAATTATGATGTCATAATGTAGGCACCTATGACATCATGATTAACATATTTTATTCCCCATGGAGAGTTCTTTACAATGAGCCATGTCTCAATTTTTTCTATTCAGCACTTTCGGAGATATAGAGGTGCAAATTGTTTCGGTTTTTCCAAGATGGCGGCCGAACCACCTGACCTATGACGTCATAATTATCATTTAAAAATTCTACAGGTAGAGTTGCACCTATGAGAAAATTTCCTGTCAACTGGACCAATGGTTGCAGAGAAAATCATATTTATTCTGTGCGGACAAACAGACAAACAAGATGTCATGCGGAGCACGATACTTGCAAAATACGCCCCCCCCCCCCCCCAACCCCTTCCCCAAGAAAAAAAATTCCATTGATACAGCAAGTTGTCCATTTCATCAAGATTAAAATTGACAATCTTGATCAAAGCTCGGGTCAATAGGAAGAAAATTGACGATTTTTCAGATGAAAATGATGATTTTGGAAGGTTGACCTTGAGTTGACCTTTGACCTTTTGACCTCAAAAATAGTTGGTTTCCCTATTTAGTGACTCAATGTGCAAATGCTGTTCAATTTTCAAGTCAATTGGATGAAAATTGATGGGTTTTTTCAGATAAAAAGTGATGATTTTGGAAGCTTGACCTTGAGTTGACCTTTGACCTTTTGACCTAAAAATAGTAAGTTTCCCAATTTAGTGACTCGATGTGCAAATGCTGTTCAATTTTCAAGTCAATCGGTTGAGAATTGACGGCTTTTTAGATGAAAATTGATGATTTTTAAAATTTGGCCTCGAGTTGACCTTTGACCTTTTGACCTCAAAAATAGTATGCTTCCCAATTTAGTGACTCGATGTGCAAATGCTGTTCAATTTTCCAGTCAATCGGTTGAGAATTGACGGCTTTTTAGATGAAAATTGATGATTTTTAAAATTTGACCTTAAGTTGACCTTTGACCTTTTTGACCTCAAAAATAGTTCATTTCCCAATTTAGTGACTTGATATACAAATGCTATTCAATTTTCAAGTGAATCGGATTTAAAATGGCGATTTTAGAAATTTGACCTCCAGATGACCTTTGACCTCAAAATCAATAGGCTTTTCAATTAGGATGACTTATACAACTTGGTGAAGTTTCGTGACGATCGGTTTAGAATTGTGACCTGTAGGCCGGTGACAAACAGACAAACAGACAGACAAACAGCCAGAACCACAAACGGAACCGACCAATATACTTGAAAAATCTTCGATTTTGCAACTAATAAACAGACAGACAAACACACAAACAGACGGACTCAAATGCAATACCCTCTCTTCAGGTGAGGTTAAAAAAATTTGGCCACGAACTTGAATTGAGGCGGTTTGGCGTCCGACCGAGTTCTAATGGAGGTCAATGCAACTGATTTTTCAACAAAGGATGTTTAGATGTTCCATGATGATGAATATACCCAATTATCATTCAGTCTTGTTCCATGATGATGAATATACCCAATTATCATTCAGTGTTGCTTTCCTCGGTGTGTGTTTCCCCAGCTGGCTGCCATCGCCCCTGCCGGCATGGTGGAGAGTGTACCAAGCAAGGGGTGTGTGATTGTCCAACTGGGTACAGCGGCACATACTGTGAGAAAGGTAGCTCCATCTCTCGAAATCAAGTTCAGCTCATATTACGTTTGTTAGATAGGGGAAAACTTAATCGGTCTTTGCATTAGGAACCAGTGATTGGTTGGCATGCTTACATTAATGGATTTTTAAAAAATTCAACTCAATGATGGAGTGAGGTTTGACTTATGATCCATAGAGGCTATTATGATGGTTGGTAGTATTCCTGTATGTGAAGTATCCATTGCATTTTATCAAAATAATGTACTAATATTGTGCTATTAACTGATTTACTGTGGTGTGTGTGTGTGTGTGTGTGTGTGTGTGTGTGTGTGTGTGTGTGTGTGTGTGTGTGTGTGTGTGTGTGTGTGTGTGTGTGTGTGTGTCTGTGTGTGTGTAGCATTGTGCAACCCTCAATGCCTCAATGGAGGTGTGTGCATTAGCCCTGGAGTGTGTATTTGCCCACAAGGATATTCTGGACAATATTGTGACAAAGGTATGCACATACCCTGAAATCAAAGACAGGAGTACACTCAGTACTTGACATTTTGTGATAATAAACCATGCTTTCGTCAAAGTAAATACTTCAAAAAGTTCAAATATTTCATTCATAACTATCGCTAATTATTTTCTCTCGATGAAGTTAAAGTTACAAAGCAGTTGATAATATATTATTTGAAAGCTCATGTTAAAATGCAAAATTGCATGCTTATTATTTAACTATCCTAAAACACTGAAATAAGTAGGTTGTGCCCAAAGTTCCTTCTCTTCTCTAGTCTGTGGAACCAACTTCCTGTATATGTTGCCTCTCGTCTTTCGAAAGTGCTGCCCATCGGCACCTTGTGCTTTCTCACAACCCAACCCTGCTCCTACATGCTCACTGCCCCACCTATACTCCCCTGCACCTTTCATTTCTGCCACAAACCCACCTATATGTATATACCACCTATATATATATACCACCCACAAACCCACCATCCTTCCGGGTTCGGTTGCGAGAGGACGCTGGCGTTGCATATTCGCCGCTTCTCCGACTGGATGGATGTACAGGGTCTGCTTCTACCTTTCTGACCTGACATCTCACACCTGTCCTGCCTTTTCACACCCGCACGTGCCGCGTGTTCTCCGGCTGGATAACGGAATCTGCTTTTGATGGTACGGAATACGGAATTCGAAAGGCCCGCTCCCGTTGATTGTGGCCGTGGCCTTGTTTGCCGGTGGCCTTGTGGCCTTGTTTGCCGCTGTGGTCTTGATTAGCGGCTGCAGTCGTTTGCCGCTGCGTTTGCCGCTGCGTTTGCCGCTGCGTTTGCCGCTTTGCCTCCTCGACCTTGGCCTCGTACTCGTCCCTTCGCTCCTGCCTGGCATGGCTCTGAAGTACTCCGCCGCAAGGCTTCTTCTGCTCAATACCCGCTCCACCCCATCATGCATCTCTGCCATCAAATCAAATGGACTCCTCCGACGACCCAGGTACATTCACCGTGGCTCCGGTCGCAAGTTTGTTTATTTGCAATCAGGTCACTCCATCCCCGTCCTCTGGTCGGCTCAGCGCACTCTCACTCTTCGTCCCAGCGCACCTGGTCACAGCAACCCACACGATCGCACCTCTTGCCTACGAACCCTGGCTAAATCACCTGAATTCATCCCTGCTGTTCAAAACAACATCAAGCTCACCCTGTTCAACACCCGGTCCCTCAACAATAAATGCCTCATCCTGAACGAATACATCCTGGATAACAAACTGGACTTTCTCTGTCTCACCGAAACCTGGCAACAACCTCTGGACTACTACACACTCAACCTCACCACACCCAATGGATATTCCTACGTCAATAAACCACGCTCGGAGGGCCGAGGTGGTGGAATTGCCGTTATCCACCGTCAAGACATCAAGACCAACCTCATCTCCATCTCATCTGCTCCATCATTTGAACACCTGGCTTTAAAACTCTCTGGTCACACGCAGTCAGTCATGGCTGTCGTCTACCGCCCTCCCAAACCACACCCATCATTCCTGTCTGACTTCTCCTACTTTCTGACCCAGCTATGTTCCCTCTCCCCCTCAATCCTCCTCCTTGGTGATTTCAATATCCACATGGACTCCACTGACTCCACAATAACCACTGACTTCACTGATTTACTCACCTGCTTTAACCTCACTCAACATGTCGACTTTCCTACCCATATCCGTGGTCACATTTTGGACCTTGTCTGCTCCACTGGATTAAATTTGCACCATCTCTATGGCTCCGACCTCACCCTCTCTGACCACTTAGCCATCACTCTGACCATCAACATCCCCGCCCCAACACCAAGGCATTATCGCACAATCAACTTCCGTAAGCTAAACGCTCTTTCACCTACCTCATTCTCATCCACCCTCTCTGAAAAAATGTCCACTTCTCCCTTCATTGACCTCCACACCCCTTCCGACCTCACTGACTACTACAACCACACTCTCTCCTCCTGCCTTGACCAGCTTGCGCCTGTAAAAACCAAAACAGTTTCTTTCACCCATTCTGCTCCCTGGTTTACCCCTGAACTCCACCTGATGAAAACTCGTGCTCGCCAACTTGAAAGACTCCGCAATAAAACGGGTCTCACAGTTCACTCCCAAGCCTACAAGGACCACATACAACACTACAAAGATGCCCTCTCCCGCGCCCGCTCTGCCTACTACTCTCAAATTATCCACTCTGGCTCCGGAAACCCAAAAGCACTCTTCTCGACAATAAACAAACTCCTCCGCCCCCTGAACACCACCACCCAGTCATTCACAGTAGACAACTGCATCTCCTTCCTCTCTTTCTTCCAACGCAAAATTGACAACATCTACAACAGCTTGACCACCGCCGCACCCGCTCCCCCTCCAACCACCTGCCCCCCCTTGTCCTGCCATCCCCTGTCTCGGTTCTCCCCAATCTCTCCTACTGACCTCTCTGAACTCCTCATAGGAATGAAAACTGCCACCTGCACTCTTGACCCCATCCCCTCCAGCTTTGTCAAAGCCTCCCTCCCTGCTCTCTCTCCACTTATCATTGCAACAATAAACTCCTCCCTGTCTACAGGCATCGTCCCACCTTCCCTCAAAATTGCTGCTGTTACCCCCATTCTAAAAAAACCTGGTCTAAACCCTGACACCCTAAACAACTTCAGACCCATCTCCAACCTACCCTTTCTGTCAAAAGTTTTGGAACGCGCTGTAGCCACTCAACTCAAACATCATCTCTCTGCCAATAACTTGTATGAAACATTCCAATCCGGATTCCGCTCCAACCACAGTACTGAAACTGCTCTCCTCAAAATCACCAACGACCTTCTCCTCTCCTCTGACGCTGGCAACCTCAACATTCTCGTCCTCCTCGACCTCAGCGCTGCCTTTGACACCATCGATCACACTATCCTCCTCACCCGACTTGAATCCACCTTTAACGTCACCGGCACTGCCCTCTCTTGGATTAAATCATACCTCTCTGACAGATGCCAGTTCATCTCCATCAATAACTGCAAATCCCCCACTGCTCCCCTCCCCCAAGGTGTCCCCCAAGGTTCAGTTCTTGGCCCCCTCCTCTTCATCCTTTACCTGTCCCCGCTCGGTCACTTAATCCGCCGTCATGGTCTCCAATTCCACTGCTTCGCCGATGACATCCAGCTTTTCATCTCCACCAAGTCCGTCTCCACCGACACCCACTCTATCCTGACAAACTGCATCACTGAAATAAAATCCTGGCTTCAAATCAACTTCCTCAAGCTTAACTGTGATAAATCTGAAATAATCATCATTGGCCCAAAAACGCTCACAAAATCCACCCATAACTTTGCCCTCAACATCGACGGTATCCCAGTATCCACCTCCCCTCACATCCGGAATCTTGGCGTCATCTTTGACCAAACCCTTTCCTTCGACAAATACACTAAACAGATCACAAAGTCAGCCTTCTTTCACCTGAAAAACATTGCCCGTCTCCGCTCATCCCTCTCCTCCACGGCTGCAGAAACCCTCATCCACGCCTTCATCACCTCCCGTCTGGACTACTGCAATAGCCTCCTCTATGGTTCACCCTCAAAAATCACCAATAAACTCCAATACATTCAGAACTCCGCTGCCCGTCTACTCACTCATTCCCGGACCCGTGACCACATCACCCCCGTCCTTTACAAGCTTCACTGGCTCCCCATCCCCCAGAGAATCCAGTACAAAATCCTCCTCTTGACATACAAAGCCCTCCATAACCTGGCCCCATCCTACCTGGCTGACCTCCTCTCCAGACACACTCCCACCCGCAACCTCCGCTCTGCTGGTACCAACCTCCTGACCCCCTCCATCCGGACCAAATTCAGATCCTGGGGGGACAGGGCCTTCTCCATCGCTGCTCCCACCCTCTGGAACTCACTACCTCACACCATCAGAGACTCCTCCTCACTCACCACATTCAAAACATCACTAAAGACCCACCTGTTCAACGCTGCATTCAACATTCAACCCACAGCATTTAACCCCTGACTATCTCTTCTCCTTCTCCCTCCTTTTGCTTTAAATATTTCCCTATTGATTCTTGTCTTGTCTTTTTGATTCTTGTCTTATATATATGCCGTATATCGCTGCTGTTTGTTTTCTTGATTCTTGTCTTTTTGCAATTGTTGTTTTCATGTATTGTTATGCATTATGTTTTCCACTCTGTCAAAGCGCCTTTGGGCTTCTGGAAAAGCGCTATACAAAATAAATGAATTATTATTATTATTATTATATGTGATGCCTTGTGTCTCTCCATTCCCCTTAGAATTAGATCTTCTGTCTGTCCATGATAACCCGCTGCCATCTATTGTTTAGTAACAAGCAAAGAAAATCATATACAGATGTATATATATATATATATATACTAGACGACCCATGACCCGTTGGGTCAATGTTATCTATCTATAATTCCAGTAATCTCTGTCTGTCTGTCTGTACGTTTGTTTGTCTGTGACCGCTGTTTCTCGACAACCACGGGTCCGATATACTTTTAACTTGCCAGGTATATTGCTGGGGACCCGAGGATGTGCCTTTTCAAGGTTTCATATTAATCGGACAATTACTTACCGAGCTATGTCCAAAAAACGATTCAACCAATCAGAGAGCAGCGAACGATCGCGTGTGCCGAACGTGGCGGGCACACTCTGCCTCGGATGGCACATTTGAGAGCGTATTCATTTATTTCACGTTTGCAAACTATGTTGGCGTTAAACTATGTTTTACAACTAATAAAAACGAATTTGCGATTCATTCGCTTTCCTGCGCGTTTGTGCACGCGATGGCGATTTCTTTACCAAACTCCGGAAGCCGTTCGCTTTGGACCAAACCATTGCATGTAAATAGAGGGGGGGGGATTGTCACCACTCGCAAGCCGTTCGCTTTGGACCAAACCATTTCATGTAAATAGAGGGGGGGGATATAATTTTAGATATAGATATAGTACGGGCATGCCCTAGTTATATATAATTAAGGGGTTACCATGGTTACAGTGGGGTTCAAGGGTCAACCTATGGCGAAGATATATGATTTTCTCACACTTTCTAATAGAGAGGCAAAATGCCATATAAAACTAAATTTACTGGTTCTAATTGCTTTTATTTATCAATCCTCACATAGAAGAGCAGTTTTTAGTAATGAGCAGTGAGGAGAAGACCCCTCAGCCAATGATGCCACCCCGCAGCCAATGATGTGACCCCTCAGCCAATGATGCTACACCTCAGCCAATGATGCTACACCTCAGCCAATGATGCTACCCCTCAGCCAATGATGCTACCCCTCAGCCAATGATGCTACACCTCAGCCAATGATGCTACACCTCAGCCAATGATGCTACCCCTCAGCCAATGATGCTACCCCTCAGCCAATGATGCTACCCCTCAGCCAATGATGCTGCCCCTCAGCCAATGATGCTACCCCTCAGCCAATGATGCGACACCTCAGCCAATGATGTCGCCCCTCAGCCAATGATGCCGCCCCTCAGCCAATGATGTCGCCCCTCAGCCAATGATGTCGCCCCTCAGCCAATGATGCCGCCCCTCAGCCAATGATGTCGCCCCTCAGCCAATGATGCTACACCTCAGCCAATGATGTCGCCCCTCAGCCAATGATGTCGCCCCTCAGCCAATGATGCCACCCCTCAGCCAATGATGTCGCCCCTCAGCCAATGATGCTACACCTCAGCCAATGATGTCGCCCCTCAGCCAATGATGCTACCCCTCAGCCAATGATGCTACACCTCAGCCAATGATGTCGCCCCTCAGCCAATGATGCTACACCTCAGCCAATGATGTCGCCCCTCAGCCAATGATGCCACCCCGCAGCCAATGATGTGACCCCTCAGCCAATGATGCTACACCTCAGCCAATGATGCCACCCCTCAGCCAATGATGCCACCCCTCAGCCAATGATGTGACCCCTCAGCCAATGATGCCACCCCGCAGCCAATGATGCCACCCCTCAGCCAATGATGCCACCCCTCAGCCAATGATGTGACCCCTCAGCCAATGATGCCACCCCTCAGCCAATGATGCCACCCCTCAGCCAATGGTGTGACCCCTCAGCCAATGATGCCACCCCGCAGCCAATGATGTGACCCCTCAGCCAATGATGCTACACCTCAGCCAATGATGTGACCCCTCAGATAATGATGCTACCCCTCAGCCAATGATGCTACCCCTCAGCCAATGATGCTACACCTCAGCCAATGATGCCACCCCTCAGCCAATGATGCTACCCCTCAGCCAATGATGTGACCCCTCAGCCAATGATGTGACCCCTCAGCCAATGATGCTACCCCTCAGCCAATGATGCTACCCCTCAGCCAATGATGCCACCCCTCATCCAATGATGCCACCCCTCATCCAATGATGTGACCGCTCAGCCAATGATGCTACACCTCAGCCAATGATGCTACCCCTCAGCCAATGATGCTACCCCTCAGCCAATGATGCTACCCCTCAGCCAATGATGCTACCCCTCAGCCAATGATGTCGCCCCTCAGCCAATGATGCTACACCTCAGCCAATGATGCTACCCCTCAGCCAATGATTCTACCCCTCAGCCAATGATTCTACCCCTCAGCCAATGATGCTACGCCTCAGCCAATGATGCTATGCCTCAGCCAATGATGCTACCCCTCAGCCAATGATGCTACCCCTCAGCCAATGATGCTACCCCTCAGCCAATGATGTTGCCCCTCAGCCAATGATGCTACCCCTCAGCCAATGATGCTACACCTCAGCCAATGATGCTACCCCTCAGCCAATGATTCTACCCCTCAGCCAATGATTCTACCCCTCAGCCAATGATGCTACGCCTCAGCCAATGATGCTACCCCTCAGCCAATGATGCTACCCCTCAGCCAATGATGCTACACCTCAGCCAATGATGTCGCCCCTCAGCCAATGATGTTACCCCTCAGCCAATGATGTCGCCGCTCAGCCAATGATGCTACCCCTCAGCCAATGATGCTACACCTCAGCCAATGATGTCGCCCCTCAGCCAATGATGCTACCCCTCAGCCAATGATGTCGCCCCTCAGCCAATGATGTCGCCCCTCAGCCAATGATGCTACACCTCAGCCAATGATGTCGCCCCTCAGCCAATGATGCTACCCCTCAGCCAATGATGCTACCCCTCAGCCAATGATGTCGCCCCTCAGCCAATGATGCTACACCTCAGCCAATGATGTCGCCCCTCAGCCAATGATGCTACACCTCAGCCAATGATGTCGCTGCTCAGCCAATGATGTCGCCCCTCAGCCAATGATGCTACACCTCAGCCAATGATGTCGCCCCTCAGCCAATGATGCTACACCTCAGCCAATGATGTCGCTGCTCAGCCAATGATGTCGCCCCGCATCCAATGATGCCACCCCGCATCCAATGATGCCGCCCCTCAGCCAATGATGCCACCCCGCATCCAATGATGCCGCCCCTCAGCCAATGATGCGACCCCTCAGCCAATGATGTGACCCCTCAGCCAATGATGCTACCCCTCAGCCAATGATGCTACCCCTCAGCCAATGATGCTACCCCTCAGCCAATGATGCCACCCCTCAGCCAATGATGTGACCCCTCAGCCAATGATGCTACACCTCAGCCAATGATGCTACCCCTCAGCCAATGATGCTACCCCTCAGCCAATGATGCTACCCCTCAGCCAATGATGCTACCCCTCAGCCAATGATGCTACCCCTCAGCCAATGATGCTACCCCTCAGCCAATGATGTCGCCCCTCAGCCAATGATGCTACCCCTCAGCCAATGATGCTACACCTCAGCCAATGATGCTACCCCTCAGCCAATGATGTCGCCCCTCAGCCAATGATGTCGCCCCTCAGCCAATGATGTCACCCCTCAGCCAATGATGTCACCCCTCAGCCAATGATGTCGCCCCTCAGCCAATGATGTCGCCCCTCAGCCAATGATGCCACCCCTCAGCCAATGATGCTACCCCTCAGCCAATGATGCTACACCTCAGCCAATGATGCTACCCCTCAGCCAATGATGCTACCCCTCAGCCAATGATGCCACCCCTCAGCCAATGATGCTACCCCTCAGCCAATGATGCGACCCCTCAGCCAATGATGCTACCCCTCAGCCAATGATGCTACCCCTCAGCCAATGATGCCACCCCTCAGCCAATGATGCCACCCCTCAGCCAATGATGCCACCCCTCAGCCAATGATGCTACCCCTCAGCCAATGATGCTACCCCTCAGCCAATGATGCTACCCCTCAGCCAATGATGCTACCCCTCAGCCAATGATGCTACACCTCAGCCAATGATGCTACACCTCAGCCAATGATGCTACCCCTCAGCCAATGATGCTACCCCTCAGCCAATGATGCTACCCCTCAGCCAATGATGCTACCCCTCAGCCAATGATGCTACCCCTCAGCCAATGATGCTACCCCTCAGCCAATGATGCTACGCCTCAGCCAATGATGCTACCCCTCAGCCAATGATGATGATGATGCTACCCCTAGACGACCCATGACCCGTTGGGTCAATGTCAGTTTGAATAGATATGAGAATAGAACTAAAGTGAACGCTGGACATCATCAGGGAGATTATTTGGGCCAGCAAGCCATAAGGCTCACCTCTCCAGCGTTCTAAATCACTTACCTGTGACATGTGATTTCGGCCCTTATCTCCGATCACGTTGACGGAAATCACCACAGCATATCGTCAAGATCCCTCCAAAAGGCTCGTCTTTGTCACATACATCAAGCAACGTGCGATCCACAGCCTCGAAACTCTCTCTCCTGATCATAGGACACTCATCCCACACGATGAGTTTTGTACTTCGAAAGAGGTCTGCGATAGTGGAATTTTTATCGATGTTGCATACGCCATCTTCCCTCGGTGTCAGAGGGATTTGGAACCTTGAGTGCGCTGTTCTTCCACCAGGCATGAGGGTAGCAGCTATGCCAGATGAGGCCACCGCAGGGGGCAACTTCTCCACTCGCTCTCACTTTAGAGAGAATCAGGTTAATAAGAAATGTCTTCCCTGTGCCTCCAGGCGCGTCGATGAAAATCATTGATGACTGATTCGTGCGGATGTTGCTATTCGCGTCCATAGACGTGAGGTGTGATTCGTTGTCCGCGTCCGTAGCGCCGTCGGAGGGTTGATACGACATTCTTCCTGCAAAAAGTATTGTGTTTGTGCTATCGTTTTGCCGATCATCGAATGACAAATAAATTACATTGTGAAAATTAAAGATTTCAAATAAACCTATTTAAAGTGTATGCGCATATAAATAATAAAAAAAATCGAGGAAATATCTCTCGGTAATTTCCTGAAACATATTTTACTTCCGGGTAATAATGTTGAATGAAATGACGAAGATATATACTGTATGCCTGTTATTTTAGGCGGTGTATTTTCGTATATCAACGTGGCGCGATTTTTAAAATATATCTCTGCAATTTCCCGTGTGTGCGTGAATGTTCTCAATTATTTCTTTTACCGAGTCTAAAACCATCGATAAAAATGAAATCAGATGGCGACTTAGATTGAAGATAAAGGCGTGAAACAGACTCAATGGCCTTGAAGATACAAGCCTTTCAGAATTCATTTCGTTCTATAAACGGAAACTTTCATCGGATTTTCTTCCCGTTTTTTTTCAACCGAGTCTAAAACTATGTTAGCGACTGTGAAAAATGAAATGATATATCGAATTTGATTTGAAATAAAACTGAGAGAGAGAGCAAGACACCACGGGCCTACAAAACAGGCCTCAAAGCTATGCGAGTTAATAAAATGGTGGATATTACTACTCTCTCAAAGGGGTAAGCCACGCCCCCGGACCGATCGAATGTTACATACAAACACGCAAGATTTCAATTTTATAATTATATAGATAAAAAACCACCTTTAGAGGCCATTTTTCCCCGCAAAGCGGGGGTTGGCCTTTTTCGGGAACTGTGGTTGTTGTTGTTTTTCGGTCCCCTTTTTGAAGCAATGTTTTACGGCCGGATGCCCTTCCTGACGCCAACCCTTTTTTGCCGCCTTTAACGACAAACAGGGAATATAATTATATAGATAGATATATATATATATAATTTTTTTACTTATATATAAATATATAAATAAATAAGAAATATCTATAAATAAATAAACGGCATTATCTGTCTGTTTATTTATATACAGTACATTCAGAAAGTATTCAGACCCCTTCACTTTTTTCACATTTTGTTATGTTGCAGCCTTATGCTGAAATCGTTTAAATTCATTTTTTCCCTCATCAATCTACACTCAATACCCCATAATGACAAAGAGAAAACAGGATTTTAGAAAGTTTTGCAAATTTATTCAAAAGAAAAAACTGAAATATCACATTTACATAAGTATTCAGACCCCTATGACACTTCAAATTTAGCTCAAGTGCCTCCCATTTCTCTTGATCATCTTTGAGATGTCTCCACACCTTGATTGGAGTCCACCTGTGGTAAATTCAATTGATTGGACATGATTTGGAAAGGCACACACCTGTCTATATAAGGTCTCACAGCTGACAATGCATATCAGAGCAACTCATCCATCCATCAACAATGTGAGTTGGGTATGTGATCATCTGACAAGTGTTTTTACTTGTATGGTAATATTAAAGATTCCATCGTGCCTTTTGAAAAGAGTAGGCCATTGTTTGATGGTACTCTGGCTACATCCAAAAATACTACCCTTGACTTCCACTGGGAAGATGACAGCAAACCAACAGCCAGTATTGCTTACTGTTACGTGCTCCTCCCCGACCCCCTGGTCACGGTGTACCTCCGAGCCCCGAGAGGAGTGACGGCAGAAAAATATGTTATTCTGTATGTCAAAGATCAAGGGAGAAGCCACCCCAATTGTTACTCACAAACAAATATTGTATTAAGATCACACAAGAATAACAGTTCAACAATAATAGTATTCAAAAGTACAATCAATATGTCCTATGATGGTACCATCAGTTTTGTAATATATAACTCACTGTGCTCCAAGTGAGTGAAACACGAACATTCCCCAATGTCTCTTATTCCCGGCTTCGAGACGAAATTGATTCGCTCCAGCGATCGCCAGAACGAGGTCCAGAACGAGGTCCGAGAATCCCGTGCGGATGGCAAATACAGTCACACAGCCGAAGCTGCACAAAGGCGCCCTCAAGGCGCCTGGGAAATCCAAAGACGCCCTCCAGGCGACTGAGAGATCACACCCTCGGGTATGGACGAATTAACCTTCAAAAAGCCACATCACACACACGCCCCAGATCGACGTCTGAATGCGGTGACAATAGTCGAAAAGAGACGAAACCGCGAGCGAAGCACAAGTCCTGCGCGAGTCAAAATGGCCGATGGCCCGGTCTCGTGGCGCAATGGTACGACAATGATTCTCTCCTGAATCGATTGCAAAACCTGACACGCAGGTTAATCTGTCACAGCGCTAACCACTCTGTCATAGGAATCCCTTCCCTGGGAAACCCGAAAGTTCGCTAGTGACTGTTGTTCGCCAACGTTCGCTCCAGACCGTAAATAGCTCGGCTCCTTCTTATCCGACTCTCTTGCTCCGCCCTCTTTTTTCTCTTCGTCCTCCGGTTCCCGATCCGGTTTCCTGTTTCTTTTAACATTAACTTTTTTACCTTTAGAAAACAGCTCATGGACAAGAAACCTCTTGAAAGCAATAATAGTATATGGAATCAGAAATATTTACAGTGGATGCAAACCACCACAACGGAAGTGACGAATCCGTAACACTTACCTAGGAAATTGCTTTAACAGGACCTGCTCTCTCTCCTATTGTAAAATAATTCTTCGGTGATATTTATCAGTGAAACGAGTCAAAAATCTCACATAAATTCACATGTTGCAATGGTATTCTGACTAGCTTTCGTCGATGGATTTCAAATGTTTTTTTTATTTATTTGTCTATTATCTTTATTTAAGATCATCGAGTTTAAATGACAAAAAGCCCAACTGTTTGCAGTAAATCAGTGACCCCCTAATGCGTCTGTGGTTCACACAAGTTGTTTAGTAAACGCTGGTCGCTGTCTGCATTGTATTGATTGATTGTTTTTTTATTTTTAACAGTGAACTGCACTTGTTACCATGGAGGACGGTGTTCGATTCTGGGCAAGTGTATCTGTCCGCTGAGCCACACGGGCGAGCACTGTGAGCGGAGTACGTCCCGCAACTTCAATAAAATTACCTACAACTTAATGAAACATTGCATATGTTCAGGAGATTTAAAAATATATATTCCAGGTTTATCCTGCTCACTGCACTCCACTTTTGCATTCCATTCCTCTTCTGAATGGTTTTAACAGAATATTTCAAGCAAACACCAAATCAACATGTTAGCCAAAAGGGGAGAATAGTTCTGTTTGATATCTGGCACCTGAAGGCTTTTCCGATCCCACTCCCGGTCTGGCGTGATGAAATTTCAAGAACCATGCATATTCCTACGTGCCAGGTTTCAGGTGGTCATAAAACAGCTGCCAAGGGGAGTCAAAAACACTTGGCAGTGTAAAGAAAACCACCGGACACGAACAGCCGCAGAAAACAGTGAAGATACTTCAAAGTCTTGTTCGATTTTCACTCGAGAGCAAACCTCCATCATCGGTTTTCATTTTGTACTAGAATGTAAGATCCGTCGCTTCGCTTAGGGGAATACCAATCTTTGTGTAATTGCAAAAAATAAAATAAAATAAAATTAGGCAGTGTATAGATATCGGCATAGCTATATACCCTCAGGGAGTGAGGACATTGGTAATGGGGTGTTCATCACAGACTTTTTAGATGCTGAATTGCAAATAATATACAACAACACACTCGGGGAAAGATCAAAATAAAAATAATTTCTCACCCTACCCTCTCTTCTTTTTTTTGGATCAAACTGTCTGGGATACATATTAGGCATGGGCTGTGACAGGAAACAAACTCTGAGGTCTCCTCATCTCTGCCTTTATGTAAATGCTAAAAGAAAAACGGGGCTGTTTCCTCGACATAATCTGCTATGAAAGGAGATAATCTATGGAGCAAGGACAAAAAAGGATTCCTGGGAGATCCTGCCCTTCATGCTGGGATAAATAACATCGGAAGTTGGGGGTTTGCAGTTTCATCACCGTGTGCCCATGTAGGCCTGCACATTAAAAAAAAAATTCCATCACAAATCTTCCCGGGAGTTCCCTGAATCCACTGTTGTTGGATTTATTGAAATCCCTTAATCTGTTCTCAAGTTACAACACGACAAACAAACAGACAGACAGATACAGCTTCTTTTATAATACTAGTGGGGTCACCCATGGAATCCCACGGGCATGGATGTGTGTGACATTTGGACATCTTCATTTAGTTGCTGCACATTCAGTTTTACAAAATGGTTACTGGAAATGTATCAGATCCACAAATGATGTAATCTACACAATATATTTACTTCTGATAACATGTGAATGCATGTGCACATGGGAAATACAGTTTGAAATGTGTCATTACATCTCATGTAAAATGTGACTTCAAGAGCTCAAATCCTCTCCCTCCCCACCCCTATCCCTCCCACATCACGCACACTGCACCAGGGAGTGGGTCACACATACATTTGGGAATGGGTCACACACACACAGGGGAGTAGGTCACACACACACACACACACACACACACACACACACACACACACACACACACACACACACACACACACACACACACGGGGGAGTGGGTCGCTTTACTCCTCCCCCTCATTCCTTTCCAACTCCTCTTCACTCCTCTCCTCCTCCCTCAGTCTCCTCTCCCTCTCCCCCAGTCTCCTCTCCCCCTCCCCCAGTCTCCTCACCCCCTCCCCCAGTCTCCTCTCCCCCTCCCCCAGTCTCCTCTCTCCTTCCCCCCAGTCTCCTCTCCCCCTCCCCCAGTCGCCTCTCCCTCTTCCCCAACCTCCTCTCCCTCTTCCCCAACCTCCTCTCCCTCTCCCCAAACCTCCTCTCCCCCTCCTCCAGTATCCTCTCCCCCTCCCCCAGTCTCCTCTTCCCCTCCCCCAGTCTCCTCTCCCCTCCTGCTCCCCCAGTCTCCTCTCCCTCCCCCCCCCCCCCCACTCCCAGTCTCCCCTCCTCCCCCTTCCCCCATCTCCTCTCCTCCTCCCCCAGTCTTCTCTCCTCCTCCCCCAGTCTCCTCACCCCCTCCCTCAGTCTCCTCACCCCCTCCCTCAGTCGCCTCTCCCCCCTCACTCCGGCAGTTGTTCCAATCGAGAAGGTACGGCAAATATTAGAAGTAATTGAACTTTTCTCTTGGAGCAACACAGTGTAAACCGCCCCCCTGCCCTGTTCATTCATTAGTGAATGCACCAGGGAGTGGGTCACACACACATTGGGGAATGGGCCACACACACACAGGGCAGTAGGTCACACACACACACACACACACACACACACACACACACACACACACACACACGGGGGGGGGGGGGGGGGGGGAGTGGGTCACTTTACTCCTCCCCCTCATTCCTTTCCAACTCCTCTTCACTCCTCTCCCCCTCCCTCAGTCTCCTCTCCCTCTCCCCCAGTCTCCTCTCCCCCTCCCCCAGTCTCCTCTCCCCCTCCCCCAGTCTCCTCTCTCCTTCCCCCAGTCTCCTCTCCCCCTCCCCCAGTCTCCTCTCCCCCTCCCCCAGTCTCCTCTCCCCCTCCCCCAGTCTCCTCTCCCTCTCCCCCAGTCTTCTCTCCCCCTCCCCCAGTCTCCTCTTCCTCTCCCCCAACCTCCTCTCCTCCTCCCTCATTCTCCTATCCCCCTCCCCCAATCTCCTCTCCCCCTCCCCCAGTCCTAGGGGATTGCTTCCGGGTCATTCGCCTAGCAGGCTGAGCTGAGTCGGTCGTCCTGTGTATTTGATTGATTCTGTTGGATTAAGCGTGTGCTGTCGTGTTGTGTTTTGTGTGAATGATTGTGATGGATCCCTGTTTCGTTTCCTGGCTTATGGCGGCGTGTCTGCCCGTGAGATTTGCAGTACTTTGGTTTTTACTCGCCACCAAGTTGAAAATTTCGAACTGTAAGTACCCGCCATGTTTTTTCGTTGAGCCTCACGCAGCCCCGGTGTGCGCCTCTCAACAAGACAGTTCTTTTCCCCGTCTCGCTCCATCGCCCGCCCCATCGCTCATCCCACCGCTCGTCCCACCGCTCGTCCCATCGCCTGCCCCATCGCCCGGCCCATCGCACGCCCCACCTCTGCACGCACCGCTGCATGTACCGAGCTCGACTATTCGTTCTAACTCCTCTATCCCAAGGCCTATTCGCTACACTCGGCAAAAACTTTTGTCTTTAAACAACACCACTCGATTGACTCCTGGACTCGTGTCAGGCCTCAGAGAACTTGAAATCGGCGTTGGTCTCCCGAGAAAACGCACAAAGCGAGGCGGGAGGAGAAAGCAGAGAAAAATACCGATTGTGATTTCTCTTCGCGACCATCGACGGCCCGGCCCACATTTTAATAATTCCTGCGAAAAAGTGTCCCCTGTCAACTTCAATAACCTCATCTATCCCTGTAGAACATACACAGCACCAAAACAACACCGTTCTGACCTGTATCTCACCTTATTCAACGCTCAGTCTTCTCTCCAGTCTCCTGACAGTCTCCAGTCTCCTGTAAGTAGTCCTGACAAGCGAACCGAAATTACCTCTTTTATTCAAGATAATGATATTGACGTGCTTTTTCTGACCGAAACTTGGCTCCGACTCAGTGGCGACGAAGCGAGGTGTGCTGATCTCACCCCACCTGGATACACCCTGCAGTCATTTCCTCGCTCCTCTAGGGGTGGGGGCATGGCTGTTATTTACAGAGACAACCCTCCCCCTTTGTCTCCTTCACCACGACTTTTTCGTTCGACCATTCATCCTACAATCTAGCCCATGTCACCTTCACTCTGTCAGAAAACACTCTTCATTTCTTCTGCCTCTACCGACCTCCACCTAACCGGAAAAACAAGCTTACTGACTCTATGTTCGTGACCCAGCTTCCTAATCTGCTCGACCACTGCAATACTCTTCCTGGTTTCGTCTTGATTCTTGGAGATTTCAACGTCCACTACGACCAACCACAACATCCTCTCACTTCAAAGATCATTGACCTCTTTTCTACTTTTAGTCTGTCTCAGTCTGTCTCCCAACCTACACACGTTAAAGGACACATCCTGGATTGGTTAGTGCACAGATGAGATGATCAGTTGGTGCAGTCCACGTCAGTGACCTGTGCTATCACCTCGGACCACTTCTGTGTCACCAGCCACCTGAATATTGCTGTTCCTCGTCTTCAGCCCACCTTCATCACTGCCCGCAACATTCATGCCATCGACCGTTCCGCCTTTAAAGAGGACCTTCACACCCGTCTCTCTGGCCGTTCCTATGTCACTGCAGAAGACCTCGACTGTTGCCTCCGCACAACGTTGGACTGTCATGCTCCAGCGACACGGCGCGCCGTTCCCAGACGCAGGAGTACTCCGTGGTTCAGCGCAGTCAGCGACGAAGTCAGGGCTGCCAAAAAGGAACAACGACGTGCTGAGAGACAGTGGCTGAAGACTGACCTCACAGTCCATAAACAGTTGTATAACATAGCTAAAAGACTCGTCATAAAAATCATTCTGAAAACAAAAACGCCATATATTTCTGATCGGATTACTAGGAGCTCCTCCTGCAAGCAACTGTTCAGCATTACCAACCGCCTGTTAGCCACCAAAAATAAATCCATTCTTCCCACTGTGTTTCCTCAAAACGAACTACCCCAACGCTTCCTGCATTTCTTTCACAATAAAATTCAGTCAACAAGAAACAATCTTGACAAGCAGTCACTCCTTTCCTTCGATGATGCTGAACACTGCTTTCACGGACGACCTATTAGTTCGTTTACTCCTGTTACTGAGGAAATTGTCAAATGTACAATCCTCAAGTCAAACACAAAAACATGTGATCTCGACCCCCTTCCCACCGATTTATTCATTGAGTGTTTGGACACCCTCCTCCCATTTATTACTGCAGTTATCAATGATTCTCTGACTACGGGTTCATTTCCGCTTCTCTTTAAACAAGCTCTTGTTAAACCACTTCTTAAAAAGCCCACCCTTGACCTTAACGACATGAAAAATTACCGTCCTATCTCCAACCTGTCTTTCCTGTCAAAGATCACAGAAAGAATTGTGCTATCACAGATGAATGACCATCTAGTTTCAAATAATCTTTTCAATTCTCGCCAGTCAGCATATAGACCAGGCCATAGCACCGAGACCGCTCTCCTAAGAATAACCAATGATCTTCTGACCTCTCGACTGTGGTAAGGTTTCCGTTCTTGCTCTTTTGGACTTGTCTGCCGCCTTTGACACAATTGACCATAGTGTCTTAATTCGTCGTCTTGAAATCACATTTGGTATAACTGGTACTCCACTTTCTTGGCTGATGTCCTATCTTACTGATAGAGTGCAAACAGTTGTTGTCAATGGCCAGAAATCAGCCCCTTCTCCGCTTTCCTTTGGCGTTCCCCAGGGCTCAGTCCTGGGACCTATCCTCTTTCTTTTGTACACTCAGCCTCTATTTGATCTTGTTGCCAGACATTCAGTTGATCACCACGCCTTTGCGGACGACAATCAGCTGTACAAAGGAAGCACGATTCAACAAATCGTGCCCACTGTTGAAGTGTTAGAAGGCTGTATTGCCGACGTGAAGGCGTGGATGACCCAAACCAAACTTCAGCTGAACGATGCTAAAACAGAGTCTATGATTGTAAGATCGCACAGATGTCCTCTACAATGTTCACTTCCTACCACTATTCATGTTGGTGAAACCGATGTAAACTTTGTTTCGTCGGCCAAGAACCTTGGTGTGGTTTTCGACTGTAACATGACATTTTCCAAGCAAGTACTTCAAACTTGCAAATCAGCATACTTTCAGCTGCGAAAGATCGCATCCATTCGCCACTTTCTTACTCCTCAAGCTGCTCTCACTCTGGTCTGTGCCCTTGTCCTCTCAAGGCTAGACTATTGTAATTCTTTGTATGCTGGCTGCCCTCAGTTTCTCTTGGATAAGTTACAAAAGGTTCAAAACTCTGCCGCTCGTTTTGTCTGTAAGGCGAAGAAGTCTGACCATGTTACTCCGCTTCTTGAATCTTTACACTGGCTGCCTGTCTCTGCTCGTGTGCAATACAAAATTTGCACACTATGTTATATATCATTGTGTGGAGCGGCACCTCACTATCTCTCCGATTTGCTCACTCTCTATGAACCTCGGCGACGGCTTCGTTCAAGCGACGACTCTATGACCTTAGAGCCGCCGCGCACCAGCACCAAGTCGTTTGGCGAGAAATCCTTTTCCTTTGCTGCACCTCTGCTCTGGAATGACTTGCCTTCCTCTGTTCGACATGTTGACTCTCTTCCTGCCTTTAAAACCTCCCTCAAAACCTATCTCTTTCACAAGTCTTTCAAAGTCTAAGTCCTGTTTTCCCTTTGGTTTGAGGTGGGACAGAGATCGAGAGTATGTCTGTGTACATGTGCGGGGGAGGGAGGGGAGGAGGAGGGGGAGTACACATCTGTGGGTTTTGAATGGGGAGGGAGAGGAATAGGGCAAGAGTGAAGGTGTGTCTGTGTGTGTATGTTTGTGTGTGTGTGTGCGGTGTGTGTGCGTTCGCATGATAATGTAAAGCGCCATGAGGGTAGTTTACTCTGCTTGATGGGGCTATATAAGACTCCTTTATTATTATTATTATTAGTGAAATGTTTCGCAGAACAGTACACGCATGGTGACGTCATCGGACTCGCACCACAATGATGATCTTCAACAATATTATCCAATACTTTATCCGGATTTATTACAGCTGCTCTTGTATATGTTTGCTGAGCACACATTACCTTCCAATGGCTTTGTTGCTCATCATCCCGTGCAAGTCTGTGTTAACGTTTATTGGCGGTCTCGTTCTGTTCCCTCATTATTTTATTCGTTTTAAAGATAGCATTTACAAACGCGAGTGGTGACACGTAAACGATGCTCTGCCCTTCTCCCCATGTGCAGAGTACCTAATTAGAACTTGTTATTGTGACTATGTCTAAATAATGAAACATTCCGACTATATAAAGAATACAGCTCAAATGGAAAAGTCCCTGAGAAAAAAAGTCTTATGGGCGGTGTATAAGAACATTATATTGCACCTTTCTGTCCCGGGAAAACCAAAGTTACTCTTATCATTACAGCATACAAAATAACATTTTTTAAATTAAAGATTTCAATTAAACTTCTTTAAAGTTTAAGTGCATATAGCTTATAAAATAAGAACGAAAAAAATCGAAATTTCCCGTCTGTGTTTATTTATTTATTTTACATATGTGAATAGTCCATGTACATGTGAAATAGTTTCTTTAATGATCCTGGATGTGAACACGATTGATTCAGCCTTGAAAACTGGTGCGAAAACCCCTAAAAAAAAAAATTCAAGATTTCACGATTTTATTTCCTCTAGACATGAAACGCATCCTCTTTGGGCAGTGTATAATCACTCCAAACGAAACAGGCATTGCCTGGTTTCCTTTACTTGAGTTGTAATCAAAATGTACCTTTGTTTCTTCAAAGAGTAATTTATGATCTAAGACGTGTTGATTCAGTCTTAAAATGCACATCAGTCATGGGTGACTTCATTTTTAAACTTGAATGTATCGAAAACTTTTCGCTTTACAAAGTAAAAATAGATTAAAACCAAAAGTTATTAATAAATATTGGATTCCATAGTTGGTTTACATTGCACAGGCCTTCTCATTTAAAATGCATTTTGTTCTATAAACGTTAACTTTAATCAAATATTTCTCGTCTGTGTTATTTGGGTGGTGTATGATAAACCGTGCCGATCTCGGCTATTTCCTGCCTTGCGTTAACTTTTTTTTAAATCTCCTTCCCGTTTTTTGCAACCGAGTTTAAAACCATGTTAGCCACTGTGAAAAATGAAATGAGATATTGAATTGGAGTTTAAATAAAACTGTGAGAGAGAGCAACACACCACGGGCCGAACAAAAGAGGTGTCAAAGCTATGCGAGTAAACAAAATGGTGGATATTTGTTTTTGAAGCCCCTCCCAGACCGGGTGTAGCCACTCCCCCGGACAGACAGACATAATCACAGAATCACCTACGGAGAATATATAGACAGTTTCTTTCTAAACTCTATTGTCTCAATTTTTTGTTACGAGTATTTATTAACAATGGCCTAGAGTCTGACATGTTCAGACAGGATAGTGCCCAGGTAGCACACTTACCTTTGAGCTGTCTAATCTGGGTTTGAATCCTGACCAAACTATAGGTTATCAGATTGGTGCTTCACAGGCATGGTGTTTCACCAATGTGTGCACCCTCGCTCAGATGGATGTTAAACTGGATGTTCTTGTCTGCTAGCATTAGCTTATGGATGTTAAAAATTCCACATTGTCTTTCGTGAAGAGTAGGGGAGTTGTACTTCCAATGTAGCTACAAGTTTTGAACCCTGAAGAAATTACAAATTCCAGCCTAAATCACCTTTTTGTATTCGTTGTCGAAGCACATACAAGAGCTGACACACAGAACATATACCAAAGGGAAGCGAGAGAGGTAAGCACATTAACAGTTGGGAATAGGGACATCTATTACCGCTATTGGCCTTGGCGCCTCGCTTGATGAGTCCAAGTACCTCCACCCTGACCTGTCACACAAACGGTCCTCCTCTTTTATCTTAGGTAGGATTGATACTCAGCTTTCCCACCAAAACTTGTCTATAGGCCTACCGAGACGCTCAAAAGAACATTCCTTGACAAAAAAAAACAAAACGAAAGGATTTTGGAATTATTGCACATGAAAACAAAAACGATGAAATTACCTTGCACATTCTATTACATTGGTGTCCTTGTGCTTGGAAGTCCTTGGTGTCCTTGTGCTTTATACTTCTCCCTCCCCCCCCCCCCCCCCCTTCCCATGCCTCCTCCCCCCGGGCCCTCTCCCTTCCACACATCTCCCTGCTCTCGGATGTTGTGTTTGTGTGCTTCCCCTTTTCTCCCCATCTTGTCTTCCGCTCCCTCTTTTTGTGTATTTTGTTTGTCTGGTCGATTTGTTTGTGAAGTAAATGTTAGCTCTTTCACGAGCCTCGATTCAGTATACAAAAAAAAAAAAAAAAATTCAATATGAGAAATAACTAAACTATGCTGTACAATGTTAGCCCCTAAAGGTCATTTCCACAACACAGGATTACTCTTCTTTACTTTCTTGTTGATAGGTACAACAATTGCTTGTTTCCACAACTGTGGGACACTTTCCTCCTTCAGAGGTTTGGTGAAAATAACTAGGATTGTCTCTCTGATTTCTTTGTGAGTCTCGAATGGTATACAGAATACACCATTTGGGTTAAGAGATTTGTTGATGTCCATTTTCTCCAGGAGGCTGTCCACCTCTTGGACAGCAAAATCCTAGAACCAATTTCATCGTCCTCCTTTTCATGGTTGATATTGTCACTTCATCCTCCACTTTGAACACACTCCCAACTAGAACAGCACTCGGTAGAGCTCATACCTCCGCCAGGCTGAACAGTTTACGGTTTTGTATCCCACTGATAGGCCGGATCTGGATCTGAACCTGAACCAAAATGTGGTCGGCTTTCTCTTGTCGCCGAGCCAACTCATCCACCTCGTGTTGTCGTAATTCAGCCACAACATTTTGAAATATGCTATATATCATTTTTGGCCCAATCACTCAATGGTGAAGAATCACTTTAAAAATTCAATAATTCTCATATTCGAATCCATACTCAGATCTTCACCAAAATTGAATCGAATCGTTCCTGTCACACACCCAACCGGTCCACCAACTTTAGTCCAAATCCGTCCACAACCTTTTCTGTCCAAATCCGTCCACAAATCAGATATCCTGCTATGCATCGTTTTTGGCCCTATCTCCCAATGGTGAAGAATCACTTAAAATTCTACAAGCCGGATCCGAATCCAGATCTTCACCAACATCTAATCATTTCGTCCTTGTCACACACCCAACCTGTCCACCAGATTTTGTCTGAATCCGTCCACAACTTTTTGAAATAAGCTATTCACAAACAAACAGACAGAGAAACAGTCAGACAGACAGACAGACAGACAGACAAAGATTCAGACAGACAGCCAAACAGACGAGACGGGGTGAAACATAACCTCCATCCACTTTCGGTGGCGGAGGTAAACAGTAAGTGTCTGCCTATTACTCCTGGTCATTTATTGTCCAATATAGTAAGTCTGGTGTTGGCTAAACGGTTAAGGTGGCTAGTTTAAGATCTTAGGGCTTTGGGTTTGAGCCCTTGCTGTGCCGTTAAATAACACCAGGTGGGTTGAATTCAGCCTGTCATCCTTCCGAGGTCAGATAAATGGTTATTGGCCTACTGGAAACAGCGAGCACTGCATCAGCGGCACAGCTGTGCTCCCAGAAATGATGCAACCAACATCCACAGGCTGCACACAAAATCCAGTAATAATAATAATTACCCAGAGTTCATCTGATTTCTCCAAGTCTGGAATGCTAGTCCGCAAATCTCCAAAAAGCATTTTGGATTTTGTTCAAACTCTTCCGCTGTCTTGTTCTCAGTCATCTTTGCCTGTCTCTACTTCGGTCGTTGCGTTGTTTATTTCCGTTCTTCTTCTTCTTCACACAGTTTCGAATATGTCAATTGACCAATTAATTTACCGTCGGTGAAGCAACGGGTCTTCTGTTCTCGTGTGTATGATATGTGCACGTTTTCTTCATATATGGAAGAGAAAAATAAAATGCAATGACAGCACAGTGTGATCTTGATGTGAAGTTTAATCGTTTTAAACCACGAAAAAGCATTTTGAAGTAAAAGTTGGATTACATCACCATGGAAGTGCAATACACTTTGATGAAGCGCACAATAGCGCGAGATATAGCTCTTTCAGGTGTATCTTTATCCCCTGTTTCACTGGTTGTCATTATCTCCTCATGCGCCTGTGACACGTCTTTTCCTACAGCTTTGTGTCAGCCGGAATGTCACAATGGTGGTCGGTGCGTTGGGCCGGGTCATTGCAAGTGCTTAAAAGGTTACACGGGAGACCTGTGTTCACACCGTGAGTGCTCTGCCACCTATATTTCACTACTCAATCACTTATTGAACACCATTGCTTCTCAGACTTGTCAAATGCACATCACCTTTTTACATCATATTTTCAATGTTGCATCATTTCTACCTGACGTTATGCCATGAAAGAGCGAAAATCGGAATAAAGCCTTAAAATCCAGACATATACTTTGCTTGTGCATTGGTTTCTCTCTTACATTGGGAGAAAGAATAATTTACATGACAACTATGTTTAAAATATATATAATGTTTTATGATTAAAATCAATAAATAAATAAATAAAAATTTACATGACTAACTATGTTTAAATAATAATAATAATTCGTTTAAATATATTTTTTATTTAAATTCTTTTATGATTCAAATAAATAAAAGAAAAAAGAATTTACATTACAACTATGTTAAAAAAAGTAATAATTTGTTTAATTTTTTTAAAATTTAAATTGTTTTATAATTAAAATAAATAAATAAATAAAAGAAAAAAGAATTGACATAACAACTATGTTTCAAAAAAATATTAAGTTGTTTAAAAAATATTTAAATAATTTCTTTAATGATTAAAATAAATAAATAATAGAAAAAGATAATTTACATGACAACTATGTTTTAAAAAAAATCATTTGTTTAAAAAAAAAAAGAATTATTTTAAGTTAAAAAGAAATAAATAAAAGAAAAATATATTTACATGAAAACCATGTTTAAAAAAAGTAAACATTTGTTTAAATCTTTTTTATTGTTTAATGATTAAAATAAATAAATAAAAGACTACAACAATGTGACTGTCACCAATATGCCTCCACATAGCCCCACAATGGGTAGATGCCATCACTCTGCATATGTATGGGAAGGGGATCACGTTTGTGAAGTTTAGTGTTGATCAGATATGGTTCGTTTTTCTATCAAAGATGGCTGCCAAACCACGTGATCTATGACATCATCATTTTCAAACTATATGCAACAGTACTGTTAGATGATATTTGTAAAATTTCGCATCAATAGGGTGAGCGGTTTCAGAGATATAATTATTTAATATTTTCCTTCAATCCAAAATGGCTGCCAAACCATGTGACCTATGATGTTATAAATTTAATATGTCAATATAAATGGGTCATAGATCATGTGCATGCAATTTCAGATTTTTAGGATAAGGAATTTGATTAAAACATTTATGGCTGGTATACTATTTCATGTATGATGTCATCATTATCATGTTTTTGTTCCCCATTGGGAGTACTTGACAATGTGCCAAGTTTCAAATTTTTCCATTCAGCTGTTTCCGAGAAATAATTTTTTTAATTATTTGCTTTTAATTCAAGGTGGCTGCCATACCACGTGACCTATGACATCACTATCATCATAAAAAACATTCTGCATGGGTGTCACTCCTACCCGGAAAGTTTTGTCTCAATCTGACAAATGGTTGCTGAGAAAAACGAGGTTTAGCCCAGACGGACGGACAGACGGACAACCCGAAAACATAATGTCTCCGGCGACTTTGTCGGCGGAGGAATAATAAATAATTTACATGACAACTATGTTTAAAAAATAATAATTTGTTTAAAACAAAATTCAAAAAAATTGTTTTATGATTAAAATAAATAAATAAATAAAAGAAAAAATAATTTACATGACAACTATGTTTAAAAAAAAAAATTAAAAGAATAATAATTGTAAAAAATTATATACAAATATTTTTAAAAGTTTTATGTTAAAAATAAATAAATAAACAAGAATACGTCATGTGGATACTTGCAAAATACGCCCCTCCTCCCCAAGAAAAAAAATTCTATTGATACAGCAAATTGTCCATTTCATCAAGATTAAAATTGACCATCTTGATCAAAGCTCAGGTCAATAGGAAGAAAAGTGACGATTTTTCAGATGAAAAATGATGATTTTGTAAGGTTGACCTTGAGTTGACCTTTGACCTCTTGACCTCAAAAATAGTTGGTTTCCCTATTTAGTGACTCAATGTGCAAATGCTGTTCAATTTTCAAGTCGATCGGATGAAAATTGACGGTTTTTTCAGATAAAAAGTGATTTTTTTTTATTTATTTTTTTTTGTATACAAGATCGAGGCTCGTGAAAGAGCTAACATTAATCACACAAAAAGACAAACCGACACACAAAACACAAAAAACAAGGGGAGCGGCAGACAAGATGGGGAGAGAGGGGGAAGGACACAAACACAACATTTGAGAGCAGGGACATCGGGAGGACTTGGGGGGAGGTGGGAGAGGAATAAAACATATGAACACTGCAAGGACTCTGGGGTGAATTACCGGGGGTAGAAAAGATCAGGGATTTCGATGGGGGAAGATAAGAGATGGTGGTGAACAGCTGTTTTAAAGACCTGGAGGGAGGAGTGGGATTGAAGGGAGTGGGGGAGTTTGTTCCAGAGGCGGGAGAAAAGGGGAATGAAAGAGTGAAGGTGAGCAGAGAGCCTAGACTTTGGCAGTTTAACCATAAGAGGGTTGCAGGCAGATCTTGTGCGACCTGAAGGAATATTGGGGGGACAGAGCACAGAGAGAGCTGGGGGAGCAAGGCCGGAGAGGAGTCGGTAGAAGACAGAAAGACCACCAACCTGCCTGCAGTGAGTGAGTGAAAGGCCCTCGGAGTTGACTACATCGCAGGAGATTCCAATGATTCTGAAAGCTTTGGCCTCAACAGCGTGAAGCCGAGCAAGGTGTGAGGCAGGAGCACCAGCCCAGAGGGGGGAACAGTATTCCATTGAGCTGTGGATGAAAGCCTTGTATGTGGAGAGGAGCTCAGGTGTGCCAAGGAAGGACTTCGCACGACGGAGGATGCCCAGTCGGCGACTGGCTTTGGAGGCCAGCTTGGAAATGTGGTTTTCCCAAGAAAGATCATGGCAGATAGTGAGACCCAAAAGCTTGAGCGACAGAACTTCTTGGAGAGGATTGTTGAGAAAGTAGATGGGAGGGTTGTCCAGTCGGTCCTTTCGGAGAGACATTGTAAGAGTGTGAGATTTGTCAGGATTGAAAGACATGTTCCACTTGTTTGACCAGTCTGTGATTTTGTCCAGGTCTGCAGAGAGTGAGGAGGCTGCAGACTGCCGATCTGAGGGATGAGAAATGGAGCGGCAGATAGTGGAGTCATCAGCAAAGAGATAGAGAGGATTTTCCAGAGAGTCGGAGAGGTCATTGATGAAGACCAGAAATAGCACAGGGCCCAGAACACTACCTTGGGGAACTCCAGCCAGAACAGGAAGGGAAGATGAGAGAAATCCATTCAGGGCCACACGTTGCCTACGACCAGAGAGAAAATCCGCAAGCCATGAGTGGAGATTTCCCTGAATACCATAGGAGGTGAGTTTGGTGAGCAGAGCTGGGTGCCAGACCGTATCAAAGGCACGTGATATGTCAAGTGAGACAGCTCTGATTTCCTGTTTGGCATTGAGGACCTCCATCCATTGTTGAGACAGCAGAAGCAACATGTCCAGAGTAGAATGACCTGGTCTGAATCCAAATTGATGATCAGAGATCAAGCCATTGGAGAAGAGGAAAGATTTGATATCTGAAGCAATGATGGATTCCATGACTTTGCTGATAATTGGGAGCAGGCTGATTGGTCTGTAGTTGCAAGGATCTGTTTTTGCAAGGACAGGGGAGGGGAGGGGTGATGTGTAAAGCGGTAATGTTTGCTGATTTCCAAGATGCTGGCAGATGACCTTGAGCAAAAGAGAGGGTGAAAAGAACAGAGAGAGGGTGAGATAGAGCGGCAGAGCAGGATTTTAGGACCCGAGGGCTGATGCCATCTGGTCCAGTTGCAGAATCAGAGTCGAGGTTTGATAAAAACTTCTCCACCTTGTCAGGAGAGAAGGACACAGAGTCCAGGAGCAGTTGGGTTCGACTGGGAAAGGTGGGAACAGAGAGAGATGGGTTTGGGACACAAGATTTTGAGGCAAACACAGAGTTGAGGCATTCGGCTTTGTCACGTGCGGTGTCAACTGTGTAGCCATTTGAGGTAAGGGAGGGGATGGAGGGGGAACAAACACCAGTAACGGATTTGACCAGACGCCACCAGGATTTGGAGGAAGGAGACAGGTTTGAGAGTTCAATCTTGAGTGTGGAGAGATAGTGCTTCCTGGCACTCCTGAGGGTAGAAACACACTTGTTTCGAGCTTGGTGGAAGGAACTGAGATTGCCTTCAGTTGCATTTGCCTTCCAAGACTCAAAGGCAAGTTGTTTCAGGGCAACTGCCTCACCACAAGATTCAGTGTACCATGGACGGGAGGAAGGGTAAGACAACTGAAGACGAGATGGGATAAATCTGTGCATGAGAGAGAGCAGTTTGCTTTGGAAGAATTCCCAGGAAGAATTGATGTCAGAGGCATTAAAGATGGGAGACCAGTCCAGTTGATTGATGGCTGCTTGCAGACCGTGCCAATCGGCCTGAGTGAAATGCCAGACTCGTCGGCGCTGAGGAGGCTCTCTGAGAATGGCCAGTGAGATGTCCACTTTAACAAGCACATGATCAGAAGAACCGATTGGAGCAGAAGAAGAGCAGCAGACATTTGCAGGGAAGTTAGTCATAACCAAGTCCAGAAGAGAAGATACTCCATTGACTGAGATCCGGGTCGGGAAATTGACAGATTGTGTCAGTCCCAATGAGTCGCAGAAGTCCTTTGCTGAGGTGCCATGGCTGGTGAGAGATGAACCCACACCCAGCCAGCTGGCATGATGACAGTTGAAGTCGCCACATATGAGGAAGAGAGAGTTTGGATGAGTTGATAGAAGTTGGTCCATGTTGTCCGACAGAGAAATGTAAATGGAGTCATCACTGTTTGGAGGACGGTACAGAACACATATGAACAAAAGGTGGGAGCGGAGAGGAAGCCGTAGCCAGAGGTACTCCTGTGGGTGGGGTGGAGAGAGGGCAGTGCAGGGAGAGTGAGGAAGAGAGTTTTTGATAAAGATAGCCACCCCACCACCAGGACGAGGATCAGGTCTATCGTACCGGAGGAGGGAGTAACCAGGAAGAGATATTAAGGAATCAGAGACATCTTGAAGGAGGAAAGTTTCTGTTAAGCAGATCAAGTCTGGATTTTCAGAAGCAACCTGAATGGAGAGATCAATCAGGTTTGAGCGAAGGCCCCGGATGTTTGAGGTCCATACCGTTAGTGAGGAGAGAGGGGGAGCATCGGGTGCAGGACAGGCGAGGGGAGGGGTAGGGTCAGATGAAGGGTGAGAGGGGGATGTAGGAAGAGCAGTTGATAGTGTGTCAGAGATTACAGAAGATTTACAAGAAAGGGAAGGATGAGGAGGACGAAAGGTTTGATGGTGATGGAATGAGGCACAGTGAGAGTTTGTTTGAGGGGGGGCAGAGGAAAGTAGAAGGTTGGGGGGAGGTGGAGGTATGACATAGGAGGGAGAGGAAGTGGGGAGGAGGCAGCTTTGAGAAGGAGGTGGGAGGAGGGAGAATTTGGGAGGGATGGTTGGGGGGGAGATTTGAAGGGGAGGGGCAAGGGGGGAGTTTAGAAAGTGGATGATTAATGAAAGATGAACATATATAACAAATTGGGTTTGTTGTGATTTTCAAGTTAGCGATTCGTTTAAGAACGATGGAGGAGGGATGGAATGAATGAGAATTTAGAGCATAGAGTGATTTGGAATCATAAGAGATTGAATATTTTTTTGAAATGGAATGAGTTGAAGAGGAAATTGAAAGGAGCCTTTTAAATAAGAAGAAAAACAGCGTGTTGTAATAAACCACTGAATAAAACACTGAAGGGGATAGTTGAAACATATTTAAACAGAACTGTGAAGAACAATCTTATATTCACAAAAATACCAATGGGGAGAGGAAGCCTAGAGCGACGACCACGAGTCACTTGAACAGTGCAAAAGGTGGAAGGCAAGGGGAAAATGGGGGCGGGGCGAGACAGCGCATGTGGGCAGACGCAAAAGCACACGAGGAGAAAGGGAAATAAAGTTATTTTTTGTTTGTTTTTTTGTTTGTTTTTGGGGGGGGTGTGGGGGTTACAACGTCAGACAAATAGTAGATGTTTGGTGAAGCTTGGTGGAGAAGGGTAAATCAAAAAAGCTAGCAAAACAGCGAAGGAAGGAACAACCTTCGACGGGGGAAGCCTGAGGCTGCAAGGCCTTGCTCGCGACGCGGCAAACAAACGATTAATTTATGAAAGATAAACACCGAGAAACTTCCAAGGGGGACACTATAAGTTCACACACCGAACGATAAATACAGTTTCGACAAAATACAATTGTGAACCGACTTAACTTTGAAAAACGTGGAGACCGTGTGGACCATCGAAAACCCCTGCCACCGTCTCCAAGATCTCGCAAGGAGATCTCGCAAGGAGATGATTTTGGAAGTTCGACTTTGAGTTGACCTTTCACCTTTTGACCTAAAACTAGTATCTTTCCAAATTTAGTGACTCGATATGCAAATGCTGTTCAATCTTCAAGTCAATTGGTTGAGAATTGATGGCTTTTTGGATGAAAATTGATTTTTTAAAATTTGACCTTAAGTTGACCTTTGACCTTTTGACCTCAAAATAGTATGTTTCCAAATTTAGTGACTTGATATAGAAATGCTATTCAATTTTCAAGTCAATCGGATTTAAAATGGCGATTTTAGAAATTTGACCTCCAGATGACCCTTGACCTCAAAATCAATGGGCTTCTCAATTGGGACGACTTATACAACGTGGTGACGTTTCGTGACGATCGGTTTAGAATTGTGACCTGCAGGCCGGTGACAAACAGACAGACAGACAAACAGACAGAACCACAAACGGAACCAACCAATATACTTGAAAAATCTTCGATTTTGCAAGTAGTAAAAGAAAAACATTACATATAAAATCCTGTACATGACAACTATGTGATGTATTATGTGGAGTGGTTCACATTTGGCCTGGATTTTTTTTTCTCATTAAAGGAGGTAAATGTATATGGGTTGATTATTTGAAAGAAAGTCTTTATAACGTTGGTAAAATACCATCCATAGGCTTTAAATGCACGCTCTGAAAATCGAGATAGCAGCAAGTGGGATCCTGTTCTGGGGCTGCTGGATGGATTCCATGATAATTGCTGCCACTGATGCAATACTCCATGTTGCTTAGGACAGGAATTTGGAATTTGCTCATGGTGCGGCCGGTGATAGCTCACCTCTTCGCGAAGGACACCGTGGGACCTTCAACATCCACCAACTAATGCTGGCAGACCGGATGCCCAGTTCAACGTCCATCACAGGGACGGCACACAATTTGATGACGTGCCTGTGAAACACCAGCATGATAGTTTACAGCCGATTCAAATCCAGGCGAGTCAATCAGAGGCAAGTGTGTATGACTGTTGGATAACCTTCCAGCCTGGCTATTAATACAAGGAAAAAAAAAATCTGTAATGAATAAATATGGAACTTCTGTTCGACAAAAACATCAGGCTTGTTGAAAGGTAGATCTTCCTTTTCTTTCGTATTGCAGCACAATACCTCGTGGAATCGCATCATTGGCTGAGGGTGTGGGTGTGCCGCTGATGCAGTACCCCCCCTGTAGGTTAGGGCAGGAATTTTTGGAATTTGTTCAGGGTGCCGGCTATAGCTCGCCTACTCTTTGCGAAAAAGCCCAAACACAAAAAAGGCTAGACAGCTTCGAGGAGAGTGTGCATATCCCTAGGCCATCCTGCGAGCCCGAAATATAGACAATTGGATGCATAATATCGCAACTATTTATCGTCTAGGGCATTCGTATTATAAAAACACCTTGGAAATTTTCTACAAACAAAGGCCAGAAGTTTATCATGAACGAAGCGTTTTCAGGAGGATATCTTGTACTCTTTCCATGCACATCGTAAATAATTATTTACTGACATCGTATAAAAGCTTCCACTGCTACCGGATAGTAAAGTTAAGAATTTAACAAAAGACCAGGTGAAATCTGAAGCACCCTCTTTTAGTTGAAATCATTGCCTATCTGCAGCAAATCAATGCTTGGCCGACAGAGAGTTGAATGATGTGCTTTTCATCACAAGATACACTATTGACACAATCAAAGCACACACGAAACCATGAAAAACACGCAGTCAAGGAAACAAAACAAAACACAAGTTGTGGGTTTTTTTAGGCGTCATTGTTCTTGTGATATCGGGACAGGATCCAATTGCGTGCACCGTTTGCTGAAAATAAAGTACAGTGGAGTACTGCATCTTCAATCGAAAAGATGATGTGTGCAACAACAGGCTGAACGGTCTCATTGACTTATAGTAGCAGAGTCCATCTCATGAAGGCCAGGCTGCGCACAAATGCAGAGCTTTCCTGCCAGACTTTGAAGTGGCCAAACCAAATACAGGTTTGATTTCCTGGTCTCCTTTGGGCTGAGCCAAGGGGGTCATTCTGCTACACTGGGGGGGGAGGGGGGGGGATATTTCGGAGATGTTCTTCATCAAAGCCACTGATCTGGGAGTAAGTGCATTTCTCGTACGTGACGTTGAAATGACCGGCGATCCACGTCAGCTTTGAGACGCTAAGTCGGGCCCCGTCGGTGCACGTGCAAGTTTTCCATGCGACCGCGATGCTACATCAGAAACATCCTTTCGATTATATTCGGCGAAGCCAGTATGATAATGACCTCGACCAAACAGACCGGCTGACCAATTACTGTGGTCAGCCAAAACATTTATGCTTCTTGCCAACTCGTGATTAGAAGCAGCGATAGATCTCTTTCGGCTTTGATCCGCCGTTCCCAAAAAGCTGTTGAGGTGCTGAGTTCTTAATTGAGTCTGCTATCGAGCATTTGGTATATAAATGCACATGTGGGGAGGAAAAGGTCAGTAGAGTTTCCTTGTGAAGTTGGAATGTACAGAAATAAACTTCAGAGGAGATATACAAACTTAAACAAGACTCGAAATAAGCAATACATCCAAACCTGGTGTTCATTTGTTTTGAGCAATAGCAGAAATATCAGTTCATTGTCTGACTTGTTTGTCTTTTCAAAAAAAAGGGTTCTTGCTCCGAAACTTCATTTTAGCTCTTCTTGGTTGTGCAAGTTTGCTTTCCAGGCTTGTGGATGTTTGCCGTCCTAAACAGTCCCCAATGGGTAGCTGCACCCCAGGCTAAGACTCTGTTGTATTTACAAGATGAAGGTGGAGGGGGGGGGGGGGAGAGAGGGGTTGGCAGCTGGTGTCTAAGGTCCAAAAATGACTCAAAAAGGGCTTTCAAGAAGAATTAATCCTGTCTTTCTCTCTCTCCTCCAAATTCCCCTCAGCAATCTGCGCTCCCATATGTGGCATACACGGTGTTTGCATACACCCACGTGTGTGCCACTGTGACCACGGCTGGCATGGACAGATCTGTGACAAATGTGAGATACGCTTTCATTATTGACTCATTCATTTTCCATCAATTCTCACACAACATCTCTGAACTTTCATAAGGAGAATCTCACTCTTGACAGCAAGTCCTAACTCCTAAATCCCTCCAATTTCCTAAAACCAAATATTCCCCATTAAAACCCCAATCCCAACAGACATTCCTACCTTTACAAACACCCCACGCATACAAACACCATCATTTGTCTCCTCCACACCCACCCCACAACCCTCCGGTTTTGCTTTCTCCTTCGCTCACTTTCCTTCCGTCCAGTAAGCTCATACTCTCTCGAAAGCATTCTCTACTTAGATCAACAGGACTTCAACTGAGCTTAACTGAAGCAATATCAGGCAATCCTTTCAAATAATAAATTGTCCTTCTACCCCATAACCTTCTCAGATGATCATCCAAATCTACTTGTACCCAGAGCTGGACATAAGAACAAGGCCCCAGCACTTCCCACCAAAGCTCTGCAAGTCGAAGTCACGCCCGAAGATTCAAACTACATCTGGTGATGGCTGGAAGCATGAGTCCAGGAGCCCAATCCAACAAAGGTTTTCCATTCCTGACTGGAGCATGCTCTGCACTCGTTCAAACAAGCTGCGTGGCATCCGGAGCCGTACGTGACCAATCTTCGCGCACGTCCACGGCTGTGTCAAAATGTATTTTTGAAACGCATAAAACAACTTCCCGTTCCCCAACTTCCTGAAAGTTGTTCATTTATTTACAATCACTACCTGGTAACTAATCTTTTCTTAAATACAATTCACTTCAGCATTGGAACAAACTCCTGGAACAAATTGTTGCTTCTCCTATAAATCCCACTAACTGTATAACCTTTAACCTCTAACACTGACCACTTCCCAAGCAGCAACCATAAATGTCATTTCAAATGCAGTTTATACGTTTCCACGATTAAAGACTTTCTGTTCTATTAACCAGGTAAATCCAAGAAGTTTACCTTTTAAAATGTTGGATTCCTTTGAGGACACAGCTTTTCATTTGTCCAACAGGATGCGTCCAGTTACATTTCACCTGTCGGTTCCTCCTTTCAAAACAGAAATCACATACAATGTGTTGTTTTTAAATACCGTATTTAAGGCATTTTTATATACAAGATGGGTGATTAAGATCGTTTTTTAAAATATATACCAGCTCACATTGCCATGTGGGAACAGGATGATGTACTTTAACGACATTTGAAAGTTTGACCTTGTTTAGCCATTAAAACTAGTAACAAAATCACATTTAACTTATTTGTGATAAAAGCATGTAATCAAATATAAATAAAACGTTTGTGGAATATATCGCCGAATGTGTAACTGCTGCTTGGAGTTCCCTCAATCATTCTAGCTCTTAAACGAGCCTCGATCTTGTATACAAAAAAAAACGAAAAAAAAACAGAAGGTGGATGCAGGTCACGTATTCACCCCTGTCTCTGTCTGTAAGCTGGATATCTCTAAGGTTTATGGGGGGGATTTGGATGAAACTTGGTGGACAGGCTGAGTGTGTGAGGAGGACGAATCGATTCGATGTTGGCGTAGATCCGAATCCGATAGTTTTTTTTACCAGATTCTTCACCATTGAGAAACTGGGCCAAAAACTTGGTGGATGAGTGCATAGGTGAACAGACCAAGCCGATTAGATTTTGGTTCAGGTCCGGATCCATATCTGGCCTATCAGTGGTGTATATATACTCCGCTGAGTGTTTCATGTGAAGCCGTTGACTGTAGTACTTTACCAGTATTACAGTCAACGCTAACCCTAACCCTAACAACTCAGGGTTAGGGTTAGGGTTAGTTGTTAGGGTTAGGGTTAGGGTTGTAACGGTTAGGGTTAAGGTTAGGGTTAGGGTTAGTTGTTGGGGTTAGTTGTTGGGGTTAGTTGTTAGGGTTAGGATAATGTTTGCATGCCAGTACGACACTACGACATGGTAACATAAGGTAAGCAATCAATCACATCATGACTTACAGGTATAAATATACCAATGTACTGATCCTGGAGACTTGACTGCCTTGTTTTAATTGAATGTTCTACTAATTATCGTTAAAAGGTGGCTAATATTGTTCATACATGCAACGATAGGATCTTTAGGCACATAAGTTTGAGATGACCTCCTGGAGATGTATTGCAGGAGGCATCCATTGGAAAGAGAGGGTTATTCTCTTCCTTTGGGAGAAGTCTTTACTCAGCTTCACATTTAGCGCACAATATTCGGTCACATTGAAACTGCGTAACAGATATATGGGTCATCTCTTATGGGAGCAAGATTGATGTCCATCCTCTCCCTTCCATCCATCCATCCCCCACACTCAAAACAGGCACACCAGAGACCTGCCTTTCTGGTGAAAGATTGAGAAGGTGATCGTATGACGTGGTTCGACAAAAACCATTCCATTGACCGTCCAGCATATCTCTCACCGGGCTAAAGACCACGCCAGATGGGAACGCCATACTTAGCGGGTCACAATCTCTTCTGATAACAGATGACAGATGGGATGGTAACTAAGAAGACAGATTTTGGGATGTTACATAAAACGCAACCGAAGCAGCGAATTAGACAACATCCAGGTTGTAGAAAAGGTTCAGGAAAAGAATGTTAACGGTTTGCTCTTCATAATTAGTGGAATTCTACCTCAATGCTTTGAACAAGAAAATGGAATACATTATCAGGATGAGTTGCCCAATGCTTGGCTGGAGATCTGGTGCAACACAGTGTGTGGACTAAAAGTGCAATTTGTGAAGCGTACGAAGCAGTTTTCCCATTTGAGGCTTGAATGGCAGAGTGAACACATGGAAGGCGAAAGTGGTGAAAATGCCAGGAATGTCAGAGTTGGAGCGTGGAAGGCAGGTAAGGTACTTTCAGGGAGTCATTAAGGCAGTGAGGGATGATTGGGGAGCAAAGATGAAAGGTTTTAGAGCTCTGTTTGTTTAAACGCTTCCAGCTGCCTTCAAAAGCTTTCAAGCGCTCCTGCCTCTCATCTTCCGCCAGTGCTGTGCGCAGCTTTCATCTTGTGCTCGTGTTATTCTTAACTGTGGAAACGACAAATTGCACACCTTGGATTGAGCTCGAAAAGTACAAATGAATAAACATTGTTTTTGCGCCATTGGAGTCCATTTCTCAGATTGTTCTCACTCACATAACAACCTCCGCAGGAGGCATCAAGGTGACCACAGACAATCATGAACATTTCTCGTTGAGAGTTTTAACCTCTGGACAAGTAACTACTCCAATCCATTGCAGAGCACTGCCAAAAACCAGGGCAGGAAATTCAAACTCGGCCAGGGGTATTGACCGACAACGGCCTGTGCATTGAAAGTTTCTGTCAGACGTCTTAATGTCTTCAATTGAATTCCAGCAGACAGATGAGCCTGCTTAACGAATCCCCCAAACAACAGCCTTTCATTGATGCATCGCCATGCCTGCTTGCAAAACATGAGGATGACAGTTTTGTAAAATGAGGCCAGGAAAAGAATCCAGATTATACGGCTCAAAGGTTGGTAAACCACTTCTGATCTATCCTGTCAGCTTCTAACCTCCAATGTCGTGGAAGCAAAATGTCTGACACATTGGAAGCAGTTTATTCGAGATGCTGTTGTGCTCGTGTGGGTTATAGAACAAAAGCATATGCTCCAATGTCCAGTCCAATTCAATCACCTTTTAAGAGAAACAGGACAAACTTTTGGGAAAATGCATTTGTGCAGCTCGTCCGCCTAGTAACCATCGTGCATTGAGCTGCGCAGGCCATTCTGTCGGCCTTAAAATTAACATCGCCTGAATACTCCACATGGCTCAGGTTAAACGCAAACCCAGGCTACCTTTGATGTTCCAAAGGCAGCAGATGGTGCCAGGAACTTTTCAACAAATGAACATTTGGAATATGTGCCCCCAATGAAAGACGATTTGGAAAAGCCAAAACAATGTCGCACCCATGACCTGCATTGCTGCTTTAATAAAGTTATATTCTTCCTGCTGGAGCGAATAAGTGGAACATTTTTTGTTTCCTTTCATGAATATAACAAAAGCTGATGCATGAATGCAAAGGCAGATGGCCAATGAACCCCCTTGCAAGGCCTTGCACCACAGGCTACAAAAGAGTAATAAAATAGATTGCAAATGTAGCTTTTACAGATTAAGTAAGATGCCTCAGATATTTTACACAATATCTCATGCATTTGACCCAATCTGACATCCTGTTCTCTTGCAAAGCTCTCTTCCTGAGGCATACAGGGCCGCATTCTTACCTGGCTTCTTTCACTTCCACTCTGCTCACCCAATGAAGGTTCGAGTACCCAAAAGGCTTGACTCGGTGGTGTAATTGTCAGAGCATCTGAGTCTGGGAAGTCGGCGGTTCAAACCTCGGCCGAGTCGTACCAAAAACTTTTTTAAATGGTGCATGCTGCTTCTTTGCTTGACGTTCAGCATATAAAGGATAAAGGCATGGACAATCCCCATAAGTTGGCATCCATGGGAAGGAGGAAATTCCTTTTGAAGAAATGCCTCCGCTAGGTGTGTCCTGGGAAGTGACCGCACTTCCCCAAGCTCAGTGGCTGCTTTGTCTCGTCTAATCTTACTATAATTCACCAAATGTCCGTCTGTCCATTTGAAGGTACCGCAAAAACGGCTGAACCTATCACAACGATATTTTGGGTGGGTATTCCTGGGACCCCTGGGAGTAAAATAGGCTAAATTGTTTTTCCAATTTTTCAGAGTTTTCCAATTTTCCAGTTTTTCCAAACATGATGGAATAATATTTACCGATATGAACAGTGATGTAGCTATTGTTGAAATTCTACAAATACTGTTTAGATTTTGATGAGAATTATGAACCTGCCGCGAATGCGGAAGTGGACAAATGACGGCAATGTGCGGGTTTGATAATATCCAAATACAACCGTCATTCAATCGTAATGTTAAATCGTTAAACATTAATCGTGTTAATCGGTTTGTTAAAGTATCAATTGATGATTGGAATTGAGTGAATACAATTACGATTTTGAATTCGTAATTGTATTCACCCAACCACCCACCACCTACCCACCCACCCACCTACCCACCCATTCTACCACCCACCTACCCACCCATGGTGTATTCACCCACCTACCCTTTCTGTCAAAAGTTTTGGAACGCGCTGTAGCCGCTCAACTCAAACATCACCTCTCTGCCAATAACCTGTATGAAACATTCCAATCCGGATTCCGCTCCAACCACAGTACAGAAACTGCTCTCCTCAAAATCACCAACGACCTTCTCCTCTCCTCTGACGCTGGCAACCTCAACATTCTCGTCCTCCTCGACCTCAGCGCTGCCTTTGACACCATCGATCACACCATCCTCCTCACCCGACTTGAATCCACCTTTAACGTTACCGGCACTGCCCTCTCTTGGATTAAATCATACCTCTCTGACAGACGCCAGTTCATCTCCATCAATAACTGCAAATCCCCCACTGCTCCCCTCCCCCAAGGTGTCCCCCAAGGTTCAGTTCTTGGCCCCCTCCTCTTCATCCTTTACCTGTCCCCTCTCGGTCACTTAATCCACCGTCATGGTCTCCAATTCCACTGCTTCGCCGATGACATCCAGCTTTTCATCTCCACCAAGTCCGTCTCCACCGACACCCACTCTATCCTGACAAACTGCATCACTGAAATAAAATCCTGGCTTCAAATCAACTTCCTCAAGCTTAACTGTGATAAATCTGAAATAATCATCATTGGCCCAAAAACGCTCACAAAATCAACCCATAACTTTGCCCTCAACATCGACGGTATCCCAGTATCCACCTCCCCTCACATCCGGAATCTTGGCGTCATCTTTGACCAAACCCTCTCCTTCGACAAATACACTAAACAGATCACAAAGACAGCCTTCTTTCACCTGAAAATCATTGCCCGTCTCCGCTCATCCCTCTCCTCCACGGCTGCAGAAACCCTCATCCACGCCTTCATCACCTCCCGTCTGGACTACTGCAATAGCCTCCTCTATGGTTCACCCTCAATAATCACCAATAAACTCCAATACATTCAGAACTCCGCTGCCCGTCTACTCACCCATTCCCGGACCCGTGACCACATCACCCCCGTCCTTTACAAGCTTCACTGGCTCCCCATCCCCCAGAGAATCCAGTACAAAATCCTCCTCTTGACATACAAAGCCCTCCATAACCTGGCCCCATCCTACCTGGCTGACCTCCTCTCCAGACACACTCCCACCCGCAACCTCCGCTCTGCTGGTACCAACCTCCTGACCCCCTCCATCCGGACCAAATTCAGATCCTGGGGGGACAGGGCCTTCTCCATCGCTGCTCCCACCCTCTGGAACTCACTACCTCACACCATCAGAGACTCCTCCTCACTCACCACATTCAAAACATCACTAAAGACCCACCTGTTCAACACTGCATTCAACATTCAACCCACAGCATCTAACCCCTGACTATCTCTTCTCCTTCTCCCTCCTTTTGCTTTAAATATTTCCCTATTGATTCTTGTCTTTTTGCAATTGTTGTTTTCATGTATTGTTATGCATTATGTTTTCCACTCTGTCAAAGCGCCTTTGGGCTTCTGGAAAAGCGCTATACAAAATAAATGAATTCTTATTATTATTATTATTACTAGGACGTGCCCGTACGTGGGTGCCCGTACGTGCGTGCAAAAAAACATGCGTGCAAACAACAACAACAAAAAAAAACTTTGAAACCACGTGGCAGTAACGACCACAGAACCCCCCCCCCTCTATTTACATGAAATGGTTTGGTCCATTCGCAACGACCACAGAACCCCCCCCCCCCCCCCCTCCTCTATTTACATGAAATGGTTTGGTCCATTCGCAAAGCCAAAGCGAACGGCGAACGGCTAAATCGCCATAGCTCGGTAACTACTTGTCCGATTAATATGAAACCTTGAAAAGGCACATCCTCGGGTCCCCAGCAATATACCTGGCAAGTTTCAAGTATATCTGACCCGTGGTTGTCGAGAAACAGCGGTCACAGACACACAGACACACAGACATACACACAGAGATTACTGGAATTATAGATAGATTAACCGACAACCGTTCGGAACTTCACATCAGAATTTAAATATTTGTTTATGTCACGAATGTTGTTAAAAGTTTATTTTTTATATTAATGTTATTTCATTTGTGATTGGAGTTATGCTGTTTGGAATGAAAAAAGATATCGAGTTCAAGTGAATGAAGAAATGCCGTGACGGTTTCTACTTTGTAAACGTGAATTCGCGGATCGCCATATGCAGATTCGCCATTGACTGGATATGGAACAAACGTACCCGTTTGTTTGCCAACGGGAACGTTTTTCATGGAAGTCCTTCACGAACTTGATGTCCATGTCTGACGTGCGACTGAAGGTGCTACAGGAATGTGGAATTTATTGGTTTCATGCTTTAGCATTCGCCGTTTCTGCATTGTCTGTTTGCTTCTGGCCTCCCACCCATGTGTAGCAAAAGCTCACTAGTAGTTATAATAGTAATAATAATGGTTTATTGCAATTCCACTTCCATCACGGCCAAAGGCCGAATTGATGCAAGTTTCACAATTTGTGAGTTCAACAAATGAAATACAATAATGCAATAAAGTGGCAACCAATTATAAAATATAAAATACAATAAAATGAAAACTAATACAAACTACAACGGTCGTCGTCATCAAACTAGCATACAAACTAAAACTAATACAAACCTCGTTTAGTCATAACTCGTCCATAACTTTTTTAAATATCATGTTATATATCGCTTTTGCCCGATCGCTCAATGCTGAAGAATCACTTATAATTAAATAATTCTCACATCCGAATCCATATTCAGATCTTCACCGAAATCGAATCGATTCGACCTCGTCACACACACAACCCAACGTCTTCACCAAGTTTCGTCCAAATCCATCCATAACTTTTTGAGATATCCTGCTATGTATCGTTTTTGGCCCTATCTCCCAATGGTGAAGAATCACTTAAAACATTCTCGGAGCCGGATCCGAATCCGGGTCTTCACCAAAATCTAATAGTTTCGTCCTTGTCACATACGCTACATTTCTGCCAAATTTCGTCCGAATCCGTCCACAACTTTTTGAGATATCTTGTTCACAGACAGACGAACAAACAAACGAACAGACAGGGGTGAAAACATAACCTTCATCCACCTTTGGTGGCGGAGGTAAAAATGACCATGCTGCTGGGTTCGAAGGTTTTAAACGTTTTACCTTGAACATGTAGTAATTCCGCTTCGCTGCCTTCATTTCGCATATGACCTTATTGCGATAATATCTCCATTGTGGACATTTTCCGCTAACCTCGCCTGTCTTCTTCCGACTCCTCTCCGGCCTTGCTTCCCCAACCCTGTCTGTGTTCTGTCCCCCAAATATTCCTGCAGGTCGCACAAGATCTGCCAGCAACCCTCTTCTGGTTAAACTGCCAAAATCAAGGCTCTCTGCTCACCTTCACTCTTTCATTCCTCTTTTCTCCCACCTCTGGAACAAACTCCCTCACTCTCTTCAATCCCACTCCTCCCTCTAGGTCTTTAAAACAGCTGTTCAGCACCATCTCTTATCTTCCCCCATCCAAAACCTTGATCTTTTCTACCCCCGCTAATTTCACCCCAATTCCACTGTTTTTGAAATTCCGACTTCTTTCCTGGAAGTCCTAGCAGCGTCCATGTGTTTAATACCCCCCCCCCCCCCCTTCCCGTGCCTCCTCCCCCCAAGCACTTTCCCTCCCACAGATCTCCCGATGTCCCTGTCCTCAAATGTTGTACTTGTGTGCTTCCCCCTCTTCCCATCTTGTCTCCCGCTCCCTTTATCTTATGTTTTATGTGTCAGTTTGTCTTTTTGTGATTAATGTTAGCTCTTACACGAGCCTCGATGTTGTATACAATTTTATAAAAAATGGAAAGCTTGCTGACGAGTTTGTACGAGAGTCTTTATGAACGGCGCTATCCATGCTTTATCCTGCTCATGTTGGTGAACACATCGTTGTGGAAAGTCCGTGTCGATCGCCTGATGAAGTGTGTGGTAAAATGCGTTGCACTTGTTATTCTCGGTCTTACAACTCGTTTGCCAACAACGTTCCTGCATGGAAGAGGGGATCTCGGTGTGCAAATAACCCGCTGATGGTCACCGAGTCCCAGGGGTGAAAGAATCTCAACCGGGTGATAATGTTCGGCAAGATTCGTTACAATCTTGTCCAGAGTAGTAGGCCTATCGTTGTGAGTGGGCTCGTTCACCATCTGCACCATTGAGTCTGAAAGTAAAATGAAAAGTTCAAGTCCATTACAATCACCAAGAATGGTGATTCCAGTATCCGGCTGAAGGGTGAGGATCTGATCTGTCGTCGAGCGAAGATGATCTAACAGCTCGTCTGCCAATGGACTCTTTGGGGGATAATAGACAGCGGCGATGACTATGCTCGCATCGATCGTGGCAGACGACGACGTCGGACCCTCACCCGAGAACACCCCATCCATGCAGGACTGCCTCGTCGTCGTGTAGTCTAGGAAGAGATGGCAGTAGAGAGAGACACAATGAGGGCAGCAGGAACGCGATGAAAGCAGACAAACACGGGGTAAGGGCGGCAGCAGCTGTATAGCGCCATTTCCTGGCGTGAGACGTCACCAGAACACCATAGTTCTGTGATGTGTCTTGCGCATTCGTCTGTACGTCCATGTGTGTGAAGACAAAGGGACACAAACCCCAAATGGGCGACGCCCGTAGTTTGTACAGCCATATTGTGTAGCCCGGGACCACACTGAAAAAAACAAGGACTGACCTTCTCCAAAGAAGCAGAACACCTCCTCATGAGAAGACAGAGCCTTGCACCACGGCAAGAACCCTCACAGGTACCACTTGACTCAAAAATAACAATGAAGCTCCAAATGAAAAAGATGATCTGAACAAGTGTGAGAATTGCTTTGCAAAACATGTCCTCTACTGGTGTGATATTTTGTAAGTGCAAAAAAACAGCATAACTCCGTGAAAAACTGACGAAACTCCGCGAAACACTTTTTCTGTATCTTATAATGAAGCCATGTCCAAAGTTTCAGTTGAATATGTTAGAGGATAGTTAAGGGGGAAAAAGTCTGGAAAAAAAACAGTTGGGACGGATGGATGGACAGACAGACGGACGGACAGACGGAGAGCAAATCGATAGTCTCCTCCGGTGAAACTGATAGGAGGCTAATAATGAGACTTGGAACAATGAGAAAGAGACCCATGAGAACTTGAGGACGGAGCCCAGCTTCAAGGAATGGCCCCAGCAAGTGGAGCAGCAGGTAAATCGGTTATTACAACCACAATAGAGGGGGTTCAGAAATAAATGAAAGAAGGTTTTTGAAAGTGCAAGGTTAGAGTAATAGAGTAGGGAAGCTTCTCTTTCATACGATTCAACATCTGCGGCCGCTGGAAAGTACAGGAGTAGGGCAAATGGATCATGCGTGCCCCCATTGAACACCAAATTCTCTGTATAGGGGAAGGCACGCTCAGAGTCACTCCGCCAGAGAGCCATGTAGGGCAATACCACTTCATTTCATTGAGTCCCTCGACGTGCTTATGCTTCTTCCTGGACAGGGGAGTAGAAAAGTGAGAAATTTGTACACTCAGAAAAGTGTACAAATTATACAGAATTCCACAGATCATATTTGGAGAGTGAGATGACACCTGCCTGCACTACTACATGCCACATCACTCTCTCACTCACAAACCCTCACATCCCTCTCTCACACACCCAACACGGATTCAGACTAAACCACTCCACCACCACACCCCTCACAAACCTCACACAAAACACCTTTGAAGGCTTCAACAATAGAAAATCACCAAAATGCACTATTTTCAGGACAGTATACGTCAGCAAAGAGTTTGACACACTCCCAAAGCTCTTACTCACAAACAAAATACTCAACACAAAGATGCACAAACACATCAAACCCTGGCTAGCCAACTACCTTTCATGCCGACAATCATTCGTTATTTTTATTAACAGGTCATCACACACACGATACTTTCCGAATGGAGTCCCTCAAGGTTCAGTCCTCTCCCCCACACTCTTCAATCTGTTTATGCACAACATTCCGCAACCATCCGATAACATACAATTAGCCTCATATACGGAGGATATTACCATCACCGCTACTCATAGCAACATCAACACTGCCACAGCACAATTTCATCCCTTCCTCAGCACCCTACAAACCTGGCTGGCTCACCATCAACAGACTAAAACTAGACCCTCAAAATCAACAGTCACTCTTCTATCAAATTACACCAAGGAACATAGCGCTGCACCACACATCACACTGAACAACATCTCGATTAGTTGCTTTTTGATTAGTTGTTTTTTGATTAGTTGCTTTGAAGCTCGATTAGTTGCTTTGGATATCTCAAAAGCCTTTGATAAAGTTTGGCACTGGGGTCTGCTCCACAAGCTTCAATCATATGGTGTATCTGGAGTGATGCATTCAATCATCTCAGCTTTCCTTACAAATCGCAAGATGAAGGTGGTACTTGAGGGTTAATCTTCTCCTAATTTCTCCATCAATTCTGGTGTTCCAGAGGGTTCTGTCCTTGGTCCCACATTGTTCTTTGTTTATATCGATGATCTTCCTGATAATGTTCTATCTCAGCTAGCCATGTATGCTGATGATTCCTCACTCAACTGTACATCTGCTGATTCACTCAATGCCACTCGTAATGAGGTTGGAGTTTCTCTGGACAATGATTTGGAGAATGTGTTGAAGTGGGGGCATGACTGGCTGGTAAACTTCAATGTAAAGAAAACTAAACTGTTGTCCATATCTTGTTCTAGAAACAGGTCTTTCCCTTTTGTGCACATAGGGTCTTCAACATTAACAAAATCATCGGAGCTTCGGCTTCTTGGTCTGGACATGTCTTCTAACCTCCGTTGGGATAAGTACTTTTACATGCATGGGGGTAGGTAATGAAATACCTTAGTCGAGGTAGAATTGTATAGGGTAGTGTGCTCCGAATGTCACGAAGAAGAAACCTTCCTGTAATTAAGTCAGGCCCGGATGTCCGTGTAAGCGTTATACGTCTCCATGTGAGGGGTGGAGCTATGCTAATTAGTTAGGGTATAAGGGTAAACTTCCTGTATGTAAATGCCTCTGTAGTTTTCCCTTCGTTCTTATAAAGCACTTACACCACCAGCCATGTGATCAGCACCTAGATTAAATAACGCGATCGCCGGCCAGATCCAGACACTACTACTGACACCACCCAGCTCGAATCTACTCAATGGGCGCCAAGTGTGGCCGTGAGGCCATGCCCCAGAGGACGATTGGTTGGGGCGATGCAATGGCGCCACACTATTGGTGAGAGTGTGACGTCAGAGAGAACATTCTAGCGTCGGAGCAAAAAGCTCTTGGTCTGGCCTTCATCGCGAGCGGTCACAGTTTATACACTCGCTTTGGTGCTGGCTTCGTGACGGCTGCGCTTAGTGCAGTGTACACCTGAAAGAGACATCGGAATATTGGGAGCGCGGGACGCTCGAAGGAGGAGGGATTTGGCTGCCTCGCGCGCACCGGCTGGCTACGGGCGCGACTGTGCATCATCTTGTGTGGTTCCCACGCGGTGGTTCAGGGACTGGTCAAGGATGCCAGGGGGGAGTATCAGCCAACGCACCACACTACACTACATTTGACTTTCCTTTATTTTATCATCCCCTGGTGTTGTATTGCATGCTTGGGATCCCAGGGATCCTTGGTTCGAATCCCGGTCGATCGCTGAATTAACAACCAGGGAGGTTGACTCAGCCTGTCATCCTTCCGAGGTCGGCAAATTGAGTACTAGCTTGCTGGGATGAATGATCCCAGTGTGTACCCCGATTTAGAATAGGTACACCATATCCCTGTGCATCGTAAGAGGCAACTAAGGGTTGGCGTCAGGAAGGGCATCCGGCCATAAAAACATTGCCTCAAAAATGGAACCATGATTGTCATGGGGCCCGCAAGGCTAACCCCCGCTCTAGCGGGGAAAATGGCCTTAAAACGATCATTCATTCATTTTTTTCCCCTTGTGTTGTATACAAGTCCGTGGGAGGGTCCCTCAATATAGGAAATTAGATTTTACCATACATTCATTTCTTTGTTATCCTGGCATTTATTTTTATTAAACCATTATTTGTTGTGGGGATGGGATAACCCCCGTGCCGCGTCCGTCCGTGCAGGTAAGCCCTTGCTGCCCTACGCTGCCCCCTCTCACCCCCGCACAAGGTACCGCCATAGCTGGGTATACGCCTCGGAGTTAAAGCTCGTTTGGTCATCTGTCACCATGAGGTCCTCACTACAGGGTAGACACACGACTGTACATTTATGGTATTGCTAAAAGTGCTTCCAAGCGAGTTGGTTGTCTTTATCGAGCGCAGAGGTATTTACCTCCTGAGGTTGTTTTGTACCTGTATAAGACAACTATACGTCCCCTCATGGAGTACAGCTTGCCACTTATCTTTACTTGATAGGCTCCAGAAACGCATAATCAACCTGGTTGGTGCGGAGATTGATTAAACTCTTCAACCACTCTCTCACCGTAGGTCAGTTTCCACTCTTGGTTTCTTCTACAGATATTTTCATGGCAAATGTTCTGTTGGATTTTCTAACATGGTTCCTCCCATACGAGTGTTTGGACCCAAGACTCGGTTTGCCATCTCTGCACACCCATGCACTATAGCTGATACAAAGTGCAGAATGAAAGGCTATGCAGATAGTTTTATCCCTCGTGCTGTCTCGCTCTGGAATTCACTACCTGTAACATGCTTCCCATTATCATACGATCTTCGCAGCTTTAAGAGGAATGTCAATTCATACTTCCTACATCTTTGAGGTTTCATCGCATTTTAACCGACCTCTGCTACTTCCGGTGTCTTGGATGTTTTATTGGTTAATTTTTCTTTTTAATGTATTTATTTATTTTTATTTTGTTTTGCTTTATCCACATATTTTCCTAACTTTCTCTTAGCCCCTTACCTAGAGTGCCTGTATGCCTTGTCTGGGAGGCTTTCCATAAAAAAAATCCCTATTCCACACACACACCAAACAAAAATACTCGGTGTCACTTTTAACACATCCATGCCATTCTCAGATGACATCACAAACTTTTTTTTTTAAACATGCACACCCGGGCTGAAAACACTTCGGGCACTCACAGGCACCGACTTCGGACACTACAAAACATCACGAAGATACAAACAGTACATTGGATGAGTTATCATCCATGCCAGCTCATCTTGGGGTTCCAGCCTATCAAACACACATTTCAACACCCCGCAGGCCAACCAAAACAAAGCCCTTCGCATCATCACAGGTTGCACATGAACAACACCCATCGGGCACCTACGTCCGACACAGATGTAAAAATGCTAAAAATCAGAGACCACTTAGGACAGGAGAGGTGCACAGTTCCTTGCAACGGCAAATGCGAAGTCTAATCACACATGTCACTAAATGTACAACCACCCACAGGAGCCTAGACACATTAAAACTACACTGCAAACACACTACAGTGACACCCTTCATATAACATCCCCCCACCAGAAAACGGAAACTACAAAAAAACACATCCACACACACATCACCATAAACACAATAAACAACCTGGACCCAAACAGAATTTTGGGCACAAAACCCCCACCCATGATGGCACAGAGAAACTACTCACCAGGTCTCATCGTGTTCACCTTTCACGCCTTTGCTGTGGACACCACCCACAACTTTTACACTGCAAGCATAGACTCAACGAAACCACTGACGACACCTGCAACCGCTGCCAGGCCGCTCCACACTTTTTTTTTTTTTTTTTGTATACAAGATCGAGGCTCGTGTAAGAGCTAACATTAATCACAAAAAGACAAACTGACACATAAAACATATGATAAAGGGAGCGGGAGACAAGATTGGGAGAGAGAGGGAAGCACACATGTACAACATTTGAGAGCAGGGACATCGGGAGATCTGTGGGAGGGAGGGGGTTTGGGGGGAGAGGAGGCATGGGAAGGAACCTCTTGGACACTTGGGGGGGAGGAACCTCTTGGAGAGGAGAGGGGGTGGGAGAGGTATAAAACACATGGACACTGCTAGGACTTCCAGGAAAGAAGTCGGAATTTCAAAAAAGTGGATCTGGGGTGAATTAACAGGGGTAGAAAAGATCAAGGTTTTGGATGGGGGAAGATAAGAGATGGTGGTGAACAGCTGTTTTAAAGACCTGGAGGGAGGAGTGGGATTGAAGAGAGTGAGGGAGTTTGTTCTAGAGGCGAGAGAAAAGAGGAATGAAAGAGTGAAGGTGAAGAGAGACTTTTTTATTTAAACGGAGCTATTACGTTTTATGACGTAATCATTATGTCATCTGCAAGTTGAATAGAAGGATAGATGGTTCAAAATGAAACATATTGAATTAAATATGTATATACATCATAGTCGCGCTCCTCTCCCCTGTTGTGATCAATTATTCCATTGAGATGTAAAAAAACTGTATATTTTCCCTATGTTAAAATTATGTGTAAACATGAACTCAACAAAGAAAGACATGTCGGCCTAAATTTGATCGTTGCAAGAGTTTAAAGATCACAATCTAGTTATATGGAAAATAACAAAAAGTCATGGCGACAAATACTTCAATTGGAGCACTTATGTCAATAATCGAAGATTCTTTCTTTTTTTTTCAACAAAATTAGAATATAGTGACGTCACTGCAACAGCAAATCAGGTTATGGTTGTTATCAGCTTAAATTACAGATTCATTAGCTCAAACAAGCATTCTGAGTATTGCGCTGCAATACATGTCCCCTACCAAAGGTCAAAGTGCCATAGCTTTGTCAAAAATGATCGAATATGCAAATTTATGCACGGTTGATGCTGGTTTTCAAGCTTGATCTGAGGTATGCTGAGACACATGTGTGTCACGCCTCGCCTCGTTGATAAGCCCGCAAGGTCACTCCGTGGAGCAGCCTGCATGTATTGCACTGTGTGAATTATATTGTTACAGATACGACTTTGATGGTATGGTGGGCCGAGCGGGATGGCCGCCGTATCCGTACAAGTTACCCCGATTGCACCCGGGGTTGACTAATCGCGCTATGCTAGACCAATAGGAAAGAGAAGACACCCGGCTGGGTTACAATCACACAATACGACACCAGGGGTTCAGTTCTCAAGACCTCCGGAGGAGGTTATATTAAGGCGGAAAAGGTTAGATTACAGGGACAAGAGGGAAACATAGGAAGGTGGGCACTTAGACACAACCTTATATTAACCCTAGACAGACCACAGATAAACGCGGGACAAGGCTCACTCACACGGGGTTTGATGGCCAGGAAAGCGGCAGTCGATGGCTCAGGTGCACCTGGCTCCGGGACAGAATCACGTACGGTGGTGTCCAGCAGATGCGGGGAGGTCGCTCAGCGCTCGTGGGTCGCGACTTTGGTGGAGATGCCGGGGAGGTCGCTCAGCGCTCGGGAGGGTGGCGTCTTGTCCTTCCAAGCTCGGGGCGCATCTTCCGTCACGTCCGGCGCGGGGCCGCGTATATCCGGCGGGGAGTCACGCCCTCGCTCGTTAGCTCCGCCCCATATGGCATCGGCCCATGGCTTCTCATTGGGTGCGGGGGTTACCGGCTCCGCCCTTGACGAGGGGCCGACAGGGAGCCCCCTTCTGGGTAACCCCGTCGAGCACATGTTCAATGGCGGCCAACCGAGCCGGAGTGAGGACGCAAAGCCGCTGTTGTTGTGGTTGTTGTTGGAGCTTGAGATGATGGGAAGAGATGCGGGGAGGTATGGGAAGGTCCTAAACTCCTACTGGTGCCATATCATCACATTCTGGTGCAACGAAGAGTCATAATTAATGGAAACAAGTCCTTAACTGACATAGATTAAGAATAACTAGCAAGATGTCCTATAATTGTCTACGTGTGGTGCGGGGGACCTGGGCACGACATTTAATGGGGGGATGAAGGGGAAGATCGGCTCTAATGGGTGTTGTTTACAGACAATGGGACTAGGGAATGGGGTAAGGGAGAGTTGGGGAGTATCGGAGAAAATAGGGGAATATTTACAAGCGGATATGGAGGCCAAATTCCATATTCGCAACATTGCACCCTTCTCTACCCTCGGGGCGTCCCGACCCGATAAATCTTTACCTACTTTAGTGTGGCACGCAATGTAGTTCCCTCTACTATTAACTCTACCCTGAGTGCGACAGTTTTACAGATATTCACAAATGAGTAAATATGTCCCCCTGCGACGTTGCACCCTTCTCCTCACAGAAACACACCCACAGGATAACCGAATCCGGAAAGAATTCTCAAACTAAACATACAGCCGGTAGGGAGCATTATTTACAAGACTACGCTGCTATTTACACTACGATCCAGGACCTGTTTTTGGAGGAACACATGCAGATGTTATGCATAGAGAGAGCGCGCTTGCCAACATCGATACACCAACCCACGAGTGCTCTGTGGCCGACGGCCTTTAATAACGTGCAGAGCACCCTTCCCGCGCATCAAAAGCACCACCCCACCACCAATCGGTGCAGACCATTGTTCATTGGAATAAAAATAACTTCAACAACCCCTAACCCTGCAGGTGTCTCTTGCTCTTCTTGTGGTGCACTTGGTGGTATTAACTATTAGTGGTTCACCTGTATGGCATAGGTGCCACGTTGATCCATAGGTCCATCCCCGGGTGGTGCTTGGCCGCAAACGAACTGCGGTCCATTGTGGGTGGCCACAAACATTGCGGTCCATATGGTGTATCGATCCCGGCAGCAAGCAGCGAAAGTGCAGGCCCACAACTGCGTCGCCAGCACCTCTCTCTCCTCTCTCTCTACCCCAAAGCCAGATCCTCGGAGGTGGGAGACAAAAACAAGACAAGTGAGCAAGGTGGTAAAGGCGCAAAAGTGCACGCAATGCAAGGTGATGCACACTGGGGGCACATGGGAACCAGGTGAGACAGGTACGTTCCTACCGTACGCCCCCCCCACCAGGTAACCTACATGGCCCCTCCCTTACCCCTTACTGTATCAACAAAACACAACACTACCCATAAACATCTACTTTACAAATCCACAAACATCCCTACTGTCTTCCCCGTTCCTCCCATATACCAAATTCGTCTTCTCTCCCTCCTAACCAATCAAATTTGCCATTTTCAACTCTCATCAAAATTTGCCATTTTCAACTCAACATCAAAATTTGCCATCACCAATTCATCATCAGTCCCTCCTAGGGAGGGAGAGATGGAATCACCCCAATGTCTCATCCACGTCGTGATGCGTCTCACAAATCCAACAGCAATTCTCATTTCCTGCACAAAACAAAGAAAACACAGGTGTGGAGTCATCATCATCACCACAGGTAAGTGGCTGCGTATGGTGCGACAGGTTCTTCAATCCTAACTATCTCCTAAATGACTTTAACAACTTTACACTACCCGGGGTCTCTCTCCGGCCAAACCATTGGCCCTCTTACACTATGGGTTCTAAAAACCAATTCCCATTGGCCAAACTGTGGTGCTCTTCAATTTGGGGTCTCACTCCCCCGATTCATCTCCCGGTGCCCTCGCACAATTTCTGGGCTGCGGCGTGTACCTCTCCCAGTGGGTCTACCCACCTGCACACCTCCACCACTGCAGTTGCCTCCGAGCTTACCTGCTCCTCACCCTAACCTAACTACCTGGGGAAGGCCCTCTGGCTCTCTCCCCACTCGGTGCCCTCTCTGGCACTGGGCTACCCGATCCACACCCGGGATCCTCAGGCACCCACTCACAACTACCGGCTCCCAGAGCCCACCTGCGGCCTCACCTGGCCGACATCCTCACAGTGGTGGAGTGCCCAACCAACTACACACACTAACAGGCTACACACCCAGCCATTTCCACAACACTAATGCACCCATCCACAACACCATTCTGCAACCGCACCACAGATGCCAATATCCAACCACAATTTACCTATACCCTCTACCTAACACTTACACTACCCGCCCCGGGTACTCGTGAAAAGGGTCCACTCTTCCCCATCCACACCTTCGCACCATGCACACCACTCCGTACCACTTACTCCAACTCTCTCCACACACCTGTACTTGCACACCTGTGCTCTCACACCTGGTGCCACCTGCACCCTTCTCTCCCCAAGCGCATTCGCGCTGATCCACACACTCACTACTCATACACTGCTCCACACACCTGTCCAGTTGCACCCCTGTGCAATCACACCTGTTCAATCCTCACACACACAGCATCATCTCAGCTAACTACTCCCTTCTGAAACTTGCGCTTCCCAGTCGTCCCTTTAAACTATTGCGCTCCCTCGTCATTATAATCCACCCTAATCTACCTGCGTCCCCACTACAGGTATCAGTCACTAACTAACCTTAACGTCACCTAATGTCAATCTCTTCTAGGGCCCTACACACGATATATCCTAACCCACCCGGGCTAGTTTTCACTGCCATACACCCCATAAGCTATTGCTCCTTTGCCCCCACCCTGTGAGGGATGGTGGATTTGCCATCCCACCACATCGGGGGTCTCTCACTACCAATTTTGCACATCTAATTTCAACAAATTAAAAATTTGCCAATCACTGCCCATCATCTGCCAATCACTACTGCCAATCCTTTGCCAATCATCAAATTTTGTTTTTCTCTAATTTTGGGTCCAAAACACTAACCTCATCACCCAGTCTACTCACTAATACCTCTCGGTGCGCCAATCCCTGTCCAAAGCCCGGTTTCGTAAAGCCAAGCAATGGATGCTGGTTGTTTTGTGCCAGCGGCTGAATGCGTCCGGCACTCGGTGCAGGGACGGGGGCTTACCCGGGCCGAGATCCCACGCATCACCTCGGCGCGGAGCCATCCAATGTCCCGATCTCGACCTGCCGGCACGTCTCAACAAAACGTGGTCGCCATAACGACCCTTCCTATCGGGCTGCCAGCTCCGCCTAGTGGAGCCTGGACGCGGCCGTTCAAAGCGAGGCCCGGCACGCACCGAGGGCCTGCTTCGGCTAAAAGTCGCTCTAACCTCTAACCCGTGTAACGTCGATGCTTCACCTGGACGCTTACACCCCGCAGCCCGTTCCTTGCTCACACATCCAGCTGTGCCCATGCTCCTCGTACCCTTCCTTACACACCCAGGTACACCCATTCCACTCACAGCCTTGGTCACACACCTGACCACCGAACACTTTGGCACACATTCGTTGCTTGCACACCTCACCAATACACCTCTTCGAGCCCCCTCCTCTGTCACCTCCTCTGTGACAATCACAGGTGTGCCCTCATTCGCACACCCAACCACGTGCCTCACCACCAACTCCAGCGTGCATTCCCACTCACGCTCTACCATTCCAGGTGTGCATCCTTCCATCCCAGGTGTACATCCTCGCTCACCTGTCACAACTAACTCACGCTCCATGTCACTCTCACTACTTTCACCTCCATTCCTGACAGCGCACTCACCCTTACTCTTGACAGCACACTCTTTCCTCATGCACCTGTCCGTCACACACCTTTCTCGCGCACACTCTCCCGTTACACCCTCTGTAACACTCACCACAGGTGGACACTCTTCCTTACTTCTGACAGCGCACTCTTTCCTCATGCACCTGTCCGTCACACACCTTTCTCGCGCACACTCTTGCGCACACTCGCCCGTCACACCCTCTGCAACACTCACCACACCGCGCTTCCACGTGCTCCCTCGCACACACGCTACGACCGACTCACTCTCGCCAGCACACTCACTCCTTGGCACGCACTTTTTCCTCACACACCCCAGAGTCGGACTTTCTTGCACACCTCTTCTTTCGCACACCAGACCTGTCGCACACTTCACCAACGGCCTCTCACGAACACCCGGGTCCATCTCGACCCCCAAGCTCCTTAAATCCCCTGGCGCATCATACGCACGACCATATTGGTCACCACTTACACCGGGTCCTCTTCCTCTTCGCTTCTCCTTCATCACCTGCGAATCCCTCATCCGGTTAATGAGCACATCATCACGATCCAAACACAGACTTTGGACCAATTCTTTTATCTCCTCTTTTATCTCCTTGTTATCCCCTCTCCGTCGCTTCTTAATTTCGCTCACCCCTTCTTCCACTTCTTCTAATTTGTGCCTCACCTCTTTTATTCCCCGGTACGTCTCCTCAAGCTCGTCCTCCAAGGCTACCTTGACCGTTTCCATGTGCGTCCTCACCTGCCGGTCCTTCGTCTCCATTACCTCTACCACCTCGTCCAACCTCGTTGTCAGTCCCTCACGTACCATCTGACATTCCCTCTTCGTCGCTACCAAGTCATCTTTGAGTTCTTTCTGTGTCGCCTTTAAACCTCCTAATACCGCAGTGTTCCTTTGAACCTGCTCCACTAACTCCGTCTGTCCCACCGTCAGCTGCTCCACCTCTTGCGTCAGGTCCTCTATGCCCCCTTGTAACTTTACAGTCGCCTTTCTCACCTCCTTTTCCATGTGCTCCTCACAGTGCCTCACCTCCTCGCGCACTCCTCCGACCTCCTCACTCACTCCTCTTCTGATCTCCTCTCCCATCACTTGCATCTCCTGCCCAGATGCCACCCTCATCTGCTCCATTTCCTCCCTGTGAGCATCCAGTTTGGTTTCTACCCCCATTCTGACCCCCTCTATCTGCTGCCCCATTTGGTTAACTTCCCTTTCCGCTTGGTCCCTCATGTCCCTCAATTTGCCTTCCATGGTGTTTTCTAACCCCTCTAACCCTTTTTGCATCCCTTCCATTTGATTCTCTTGAGCGGCCATTCTGTTTTCTACCCCCGTTAACCCAGTTTTCACTCCCTCTATCTGATTCTCCTGGGCAGCCATTCTATTTTCTACCCCCTCTAACCCATTTCTCACCTCTTTTATCCCATTGTCTAACCCCTCAAAATTTTTGTCTAACTTCCCAATTTTCTTGTCTAACTCCTCAAAATTATTGTCTAACTTCTCACCGGTACCCCTCGCTTCGTCCCTCATTACCCCCATTTGGTTTCCCATTACCCCCATTTGGCCCTCTAATCGCCCACTATCAACCCTCATTTGGCCCTCCATCCTATCCATTTTTGCATTCAGTTGGGTCAAGAATAATCTGAGGTCAAACCCGGTTTGCCCAGCGTCCCCAGCCGCCACCGCAGGCTCGCCCTCCGCGGCGACGCTATTTTGGGACCCTTCAACCACGTGAGCGAGCGCGCCATTTTGCGCGCCCGCTACTTCGTGCGTGACGGCGCTATTTTGCGAACCTGCCGCCCTCACTGCTTCGCTCTCCTCATGTCCCTCAATTTGGTCCTGGACCGACCCTACCTCACTCTCCTTTACCGGACCCCAGCCGTCTTGATCCGCCATAGCGCGACTTGCAAAATTCGAGTTTCGTAAAACAAAACAAATTTCGGCCGCTCCAAATTTTGACCAAATTTTTTTTTTCCTCTATTCGTTTTTTTTTTTCAAAATTTGGTCGGGCCTCGAATCTCACTCCCGACACCAATTGTTACAGATACGACTTTGATGGTATGGTGGGCCGAGCGGGATGGCCGCCGTATCCGTACAAGTTACCCCGATTGCACCCGGGGTTGACTAATCGCGCTATGCTAGACCAATAGGAAAGAGAAGACACCCGGCTGGGTTACAATCACACAATACGACACCAGGGGTTCAGTTCTCAAGACCTCCGGAGGAGGTTATATTAAGGCGGAAAAGGTTAGATTACAGGGACAAGAGGGAAACATAGGAAGGTGGGCACTTAGACACAACCTTATATTAACCCTAGACAGACCACAGATAAACGCGGGACAAGGCTCACTCACACGGGGTTTGATGGCCAGGAAAGCGGCAGTCGATGGCTCAGGTGCACCTGGCTCCGGGACAGAATCACGTACGGTGGTGTCCAGCAGATGCGGGGAGGTCGCTCAGCGCTCGTGGGTCGCGACTTTGGTGGAGATGCCGGGGAGGTCGCTCAGCGCTCGGGAGGGTGGCGTCTTGTCCTTCCAAGCTCGGGGCGCATCTTCCGTCACGTCCGGCGCGGGGCCGCGTATATCCGGCGGGGAGTCACGCCCTCGCTCGTTAGCTCCGCCCCATATGGCATCGGCCCATGGCTTCTCATTGGGTGCGGGGGTTACCGGCTCCGCCCTTGACGAGGGGCCGACAGGGAGCCCCCTTCTGGGTAACCCCGTCGAGCACATGTTCAATGGCGGCCAACCGAGCCGGAGTGAGGACGCAAAGCCGCTGTTGTTGTGGTTGTTGTTGGAGCTTGAGATGATGGGAAGAGATGCGGGGAGGTATGGGAAGGTCCTAAACTCCTACTGGTGCCATATCATCACATTCTGGTGCAACGAAGAGTCATAATTAATGGAAACAAGTCCTTAACTGACATAGATTAAGAATAACTAGCAAGATGTCCTATAATTGTCTACGTGTGGTGCGGGGGACCTGGGCACGACATTTAATGGGGGGATGAAGGGGAAGATCGGCTCTAATGGGTGTTGTTTACAGACAATGGGACTAGGGAATGGGGTAAGGGAGAGTTGGGGAGTATCGGAGAAAATAGGGGAATATTTACAAGCGGATATGGAGGCCAAATTCCATATTCGCAACAATATAATTACCAAGTCACGGTCTGAGGTACTAGTGATTCAAGAGATATCCATTTTTTTTTTTTCGTTTAATTAACGATATCTACCAAACCACGTGCCCTATCGCAAATTCCAAAAGGACATTTTAGTAGACTGGCATGCTGAACAGATCTGTGAAGTTTCCCCTCGATTGGATCAAAAATGAGGGAGGGGCTCGGTTTTAAAGGTTCATGCTTAAAAACGTCATAACTCTGAAACCATGTGACGCCTGACGTCATGCTCGCTGACCTTTTTGTTCGCCATGGGTATGCGATTCTGCCTGCAAAGTTTGGCTTCGATCTGTTCAGCCGTTGCAGAGAAAAAGTGGTTTTCGTGTTTTCACGAAAAACAATATGGCGGCCGAACCACGTGACCGGTGACGTCATAATTACCATTAAAATATTCTACAGACTGAGTCCCCCCTACGGTGAAAATTCGATCTCAATCGGTCCTATTATTGCAGAGAAAATCTTTTTTAAAGGAAATTAAAACTTAAAATGGCACTGAGTTAAGGATCATCAGAATTATCAGAATTACCAAAGTTCAAAGTGCCATAACTTTGTCAAAAATGATCGAAACGTCGTGAAGTTCGAACTTCATCTGTAACTTATCATGAGGAAACCGTGTACCAAGTTTGAAATCATAAGCATTAAGAGTTTATAAAAAAAAAAGTCCGGAAAACTGTTCTTTGCGTGACGGACAGACAGACTGACAGACTGACGGAGGGACGGCGTGCAAACCTATTGCCCCCTCCGATGTACACCGGTAGGGGACTAATAATCAGCTTAATGTCATTGATTACATCACTCTTCAATTCGCTGACCCTCAAAATGTCAAATTAATGACTTGGAATCTCCTCACAATGCTTCACAACCTTATTTTCTACATTGACTTGCTCGACGAGCTCAGTAGTAGATTGTGATGTCATTATGACATCATCAAGTACACTTCCTGTCATCCGATTTTTTGCAGCTTACCCTCTTTTTGATTGTAACACATGGGCAAAGCGTTGGTGAAAAAATGGTGCTTTTGTCCACCGTGTAACAATCCTTGGCATTTTTGTTACGAAGGTACCTCACTATTGCTTTTGGCAGTTTCACCATAAGAGGGTTGCTGGCAGATATTGTGCGACCTGTAGGAATATTTCGGGGACAGAGCACAGATAGAGCTGGAGGAGCAAGGCCAGAGAGGAGTCGGTAGAAGACAAAAAGACCACCAACCTGCCTACGGTGAGTGAGTGAAAGGCCCTCAGAGTTAGCTTCATCGCGAGAGATTCCAATGATTCTCAAAGCTTTGGTTTCAACAGCGTGAAGACGAGCTAGGTGTGAGGCAGGAGCACCAGCCCAGAGGGGAGAACAGTATTCCATTGAGCTGTGGATGAAAGCCTTGTATGTGGTGAGGAGCTCAGGTGTGCCAAGGAAGGACTTCGCACGACGGAGGATGCCCAGTCGGCAACTGGCTTTGGAGGCCAGCTTGGAAATGTGGTTTCCCAGGAAAGATCATGGCAGATAGTGAGACCCAAAAGCTTGAGCGACATAAGTTCTTGTAGAGGATTATTCAGAAAGTAGATGGGAGGGTTTTCCAGTTGGTCTTTTCGGAGGGACATCGTAAGAGTGTGAAATTTGTCAGGATTAAAAGGCATGTTCCACTTGTTTGACCCATCTGTGATTTTGTCCAGGTCTGCAGAGAGTGAGGAGGCTGCAGACTGCCGATCTGAGGGATGACGTATGGAGCGGCAGAGAGCGAGTCATCAGCAAAGAGATAGAGAGGATTTTCCAGAGTCGGAGAGATCATTGATGAAGACCAGAAAAAGCACAGGGTCCAGAACACTACCTTGGGGAACTCCAGCCAGAACAGGTAGGGGAGATGAGAGAAATCCATTCAGGGCCACACGTTGACTACGACCACAGAGGAAGTCTGGAAGCCATGTGTGGAGATTTCCATGGATACCAAAGGAGGAGAGTTTGGTGAGCAGAGCGGGGTGCCAGACCGTGTCAAAGGCACGTGATATGTCAAGGGAGACAGCTCTGATTTCCTGTTTGGCATTGAGGACCTCCATCCATTGTTGAGACAGCAGAAGCAGCATATCCAGAGTAGAGTGACCTGGTCTGAATCCAAATTGATGATCAGAGTTCAAGCCATTGGAGAAGAGGAAGGATTTGATGTCGGAAGCGATGATTGATTCCATGACCTTGCTGATTATTGAGAGCAGGCTGATTTGTCTGTAGTTGGAAGGATCTGTTTTGCACCTTTTTTGTGTAAAGCGGGATACACATGCACCGGGATACACATGATAAAGCACCTTCATCAAATACATAATAAAACATATCATGGAAGACTGCACTGTCCTGGTTTCACATAGACAAGAGTACAACATCTTGGATGTGAGGGATCTCTGGGTTGCACCTGTGAATCGATCGGTTATCTCCATGTCACTGGTCTGTTCAACCAGAACTGACTGGGCCAACAGAAAAACAACAACTACATGCCAACACCTGACTGCTGGTCTGTCAGCTGGCCATCACAAACCACTTATTGTTGAGTGGCCCCATGAACCAATAAAAGCAAATGTTTGTCGCCATGAACAATAAACTGTGGAGCTGTCTTAGATAAGTGAACTTTAAACTATAAGTGGGACAAGTAGATACTAAGATAAGTAGGAGGTAAGTGAACTTTAAACTTTTTGAAATGAAGAGGAAGATGCCCCTTCCTCAGAACCACTCCCCACCATTATGTAAATAATGGCTTTGATTTTTTGGGGATAGAGTTTAAGTGCTGTGTGAGATTCGATAGAGAAAGTTACTCAGCACTTACAGTGCCTTCAGAAAGTATTCACTCCCCTTTACTTTTTCACATTTTGTTGTGTTTCAGCCTGAATTTAAAATGGGTTAAATTGAGATTTTTTTTCTTTCATCTTTAGATCCATATTTTTAGCCATAACTTAACGCATTTCCGATTGGGTTCTGAACATTACAGCCTCTGCCTCTGCCACAGCTCAGAGCGATCACGTGACAATTTTCAAGTTTGCAAGGAAGAAGGCACTAGACCCCGGCCCCATATATATCACTGCCTGCACCATCAATTTGCATGTTATCGGTTACCTTTTATGGCTCGTTCAGGATCTTCATCCGGCTCGCGAGCGAGTTCGGTTACCACGTGTAAACGTAAATGTAAAAGTGAAAAAAATTGAATTTGTCTACGAGTTCACACATGGAAGACTGCGTGTCTGGTGTGTTGTGATGATTGTGAGAATATCCATTCTGATTTTATGTGTACACTAATACATTTTTGAAACTATCATTTTCTGTAAACATCGCCCTTCTTAAATAATACACACAGGGCTTGGTTTCTGTCCGAGGGGCTTTTTGTCCGGGAGGGCCCAGCGAAGCAGGTGAAGCCCTATATAAGAGAGATGTCTGTCTGTGTGTCGCCATTTTTCCCAGAGATGGCTGAACGGATCTTCGTCAAACTTTCAGAGGTTCATCAATGAGTGCCTGGGAGTGTTTTAGACCAAAAAAAAAAAAGATCCTTTTTTTTTTTTAATCGCTCGATAGTGCCGAAGCCTTTTTTAATTAATGAAAGTTATATACAAGTACACATTCGCATAAATAAATAAAAAAACAATCACCAGACATTTGAATACAAATAAATCAAACAATTCCGGAAGTGTACGAAGTTGGTGGTACGGCTTCTTCTTCTTCCTGATCAGCATCACACTTACCTCAGAAACGTGATGAACGCCACATTCACCCCATTCACCCACCAGCATATATATGAACCCCCTTCCGCTCCTGTCTCCCCCCCTCTCCTCCCCTGCCTCCCCCCTCCCCTTCCCTCCTTCCCTCACCTTCCCCTCCACAACTCCTCCTCCCTCCCACCTCCTCCTCCCTCCCACCTCCCCCCCATACCTCATCCCCTTCCCTCCCCTCCCCCCTCCCCTCCACTTCCCCCCCCTCCCCTCCCCCGCCCGGCAACGCCGGGTACTTCTGCTAGTACTCTATAATGTCAAAGTGGATTTTTTTTTTAGAAACTTTTTCATAATAATAAAAAATGAAATACAGAAATATCTAATTTACATAAATATTCAACCACCTGGGTCAATACTTGCTTGGTAGAAGCGCCTTTGGCAGCGATTACAGTGTCAAGTCTTCTTGGGTTTGTCTGTATCAGCTTTGCACATCTGGATTTGGGGAGTTTCTCCCATTCTTCCTTGCAGGTTTGCTCCAGCTCCAGCTCTTGCTCCAGCTCTGTCAAGTTGGATGGGGAGCGTCGGTGAACAGCAATCTTCAAGTCTTTCTCCGGATTATCAATGGGATTCTGGTCTGGAGTTTGGCTGGGCCACTCAAGGACCTTCACGTTCTTGTTCTGATAGACCGTGGGCCAAAATCGGTAGGCTGTCATCTCAATGCAAAAAAATTTCGGCAGCCCAATTTTCACACCAGACGTACTTTATGATGCTGAGATTAAGAATCACCAATGTTCCCGTGTTTGGATTTGCACATTAATGAGAACAACCGCCGAAAAGTTGAACTCAGCTGATATGTGACCGGCGAGCAGCCAATCAACGGCATCCATGCGTAAACCAACACCCGTCTCCTGCTTCCTCAATCCAATATGGCAGGCCCCACGGGCTGTCATTTGCACATTGTGCAGGCTGAAAATGGCCCTATTATTCCGATTTCTGACATCGGTTTCCAAAAAAATTGTCAATGTGTTAAAAGATGGAAAAACATGGATGAAGAGGAGTGAAATATTGCCATTGAATTAACTGCTATGATCAAGCATTCCACTCAGAAACCTGATCTCGGATACCATCGGGAATGTTACGCGAGGTAAGCAAATTCTATCACCCATTCTCGGACTACATGCCTTCCCGGGTGTGACAATGTGAGCACCTTCAAAGGAAAGGGAAAACTAAGTGCATTGTGTCTCATGTTGAAGTCTCTGGCAGCTGTACAAATAATATTCAAGCAGCTCCAGCGAATCATGGATGGAAGATGGACAATGAATAAAAAACCACCTTTAGAGGCCATTTTTCCCCGCAAAGCGGGGGTTGGCCTTTTTCGGGAACCGTGGTTGTTGTTGGTTTTCGGTCCCCTATTTGAAGCAATGTTTTACGGCCGGATGCCCTTCCTGACGCCAACCCTTTTTTCCGCCTTTAACGACAAACAGGGAATTACCAGTGAACTGGTACTCAATTAGCCGACCTCGGAAGGATGACAGGCTGAGTCAACCCCCCTGGCGTTAATTCAGCGATTAGACCGGGATTCGAACCCAGGATCCTAAGCCGGCACCCTAGCCGCTAGCCCAACACCAAGATGGACAATGAATGCCTCACAATAACTGGATGTGCGACGCTCCGGCCCCTCAGTGTGCATTGTAAATGCTACCAGAATAAATGCAAACACACCAACTGTTTCTGCATCAGAGATGGCCTCCCTTGCACCGACCTTTGCGGGTGCAGCGATTGCTACAATCGTAACGAACACATGACCAGTGATGATGACAATGATCCTGGAGACGAAAGCAGAAATGAGGATCGATTGAACTCATTTTCTGACAGTAACTTTGTGATAGTCGGTGGGCCGATTCCCATAAGACCCTTAAAATGCAGTTTTCGTCCGCACCTCTTAGATATTAGGTGTCTGTGTTTTATTTTGTACGTATTTGTATATGAAACAATTTTAGCTAGGGAAACCCTCTGAGAAAGTGTCCCCCTGAAATCCGACCGATCCAAAGCCAACAATTATAAATTGGAACATTGTTTTTCCTGTGTATATCCATCTTTTGGATCATTTGAAGCGCGTTTCTCAGTTACTCTGACGTGCTGAGTGCAGATACAATGACCACAGACTGTTAAACCTTTTTAGGTTGGGCGCATCTGTGAAATCCAAGATGGCCACAACCGATTATGATGAAACATTTTAATTCTCACATGTTCTAATCTAGATAAGGTACATACGTGTAGGAACTATCGTTTTGTATGTTTCCAGACATGAGGATATAATGCCCACATTATTTCTTTGGTAAACTACACATAAATGTTGGTAAATGTCAAGTGTATGTCGAACAGGGCTGCAGCAAATTCGAAAAAAATTACTTTTTCTTTCATTTAGAAAGCAAGTAACCGCAACATGACACCAAACGCATGTGTTCATGTTTTACTTTGCGAAGAATTATTTGAAGCAGATATGAATCAGAAACAACCAATGAACACAATATAGATATTGTTTTTTTAGCATGGTGGATATATATTATTCACCATATTCTACAGCTAGTGTTAAGATTTCAAGTACTAATATATGTTTACAGTAATTATATAATATTTATCATTTACTTCCAGATCTGAAACAGTGATTCGTCGACGTTGAGGAGCCACGATGCCACCGGTGAAATGGAACCAGTGCGTCTGTCATGGGTACAGTGAAACTCCAGGCAAGGAAGTCACGTTCACAACAGCTTCGTGGGGTAAATTGTGCGATGCCGCGAAACGTCGGGAAGACCATGTCCACGAAACCCTCAAACAATACATTGACGGAACGGTTCCACTGCCAGTCGAAGCCAGTAGCATCGTGAAACATATCAACTGCTACAAAGTGTACACCCTCGAAAAGAGTGCACGCTCGATGGAAAAGAAGCGTGTAGCTCGTTCACCACTTGAGGATGCATTTGATGAAATCGCCGGTTGTTCCCCACAAAAAAGATTTACACGCTCTAAAGTTCAACCCACTGATCTGGGAAAGTGTATCATATGCCAAGAGCTACACAAACAAGATAAAAAAGACCGACGAAAAAAACACGAGGCCACACTATTCACATTGCTCTCTGCAGTGGAGAAACTCAAAGAAGCAGCAGCCGTACGTAACGACAGTCGTATTGTCAATCATCTTGCAGGAGGGGCACGTGGTGGCACAGATGCCATCTTGCAGGAGGGGCACGTGGTGGCACAGATGCCATCGCAGGGGATTTACTGAAGCATGACGTATGCTACCATGATTACACAAATTCTTATGCTCTACGGGGCATTTCAGCAAAGGCTTCTTTACCTAAAGACTCCAACCACAGTAAAGATGCTTTGCATGACATCATCACTATGATCCAAAAGTCGGAAGTTGATGAGCAAGCAATATGGACCATGGCGACAGTACGCAACCTGTTCGTTGCAGCTTTGGTTCGTCATGGATCCTGTACGAATCCCAGTTTGCGACATCTAAAAGCCAAACTTTTAAACCACTTCGGAGACAATTTGCGTTTCTATCGCCCACCCAGAAAGAATGAATCAGAGGTGTTGTTTTCATGTCAAATGGAAATAGGAACGGTGATTCAAACCTGTCAAGACATGGAACATGCTTTGAAGGATAAAGATGTCGAAGATGATTTCAATTTCTCACCAGCAGACGACGAGCAAACGCCTATGCCGTTAAACCGTTAAACAATGCATATTATCTCAGTCTACATATCCGGAAGGAACTCGAAAAAGTTGAAAACATGAGGTGGCCACCAACACCTGATTGCTGCACAACAGAGTTTGCAGAATCCTCTATTCCAAGCATCCTTTTCAACATGGTATCTTGGATAGTCTCCGGAGAACAACACTTCACTGAAACGCTTGTGAAGCTTGATGATGCCAAACACAAAAAGGTGCTTTCCATCTGCCAAGACATTGTGGCGGGCACAAAGGACAAGAATTCAGCGCACCAGCAGGTGGCGCGAACGTCCAGGCGGGGAACTGTAATGCATGCCCCGCCTATCGGCCGATCGGCCACGCCCTGGGGCAAGGCGTGGCCTCGGGACATATATGCGGGCTCTAAGCTCGAGCTCGCCCAGTGCTGAAGTGCGAGCTCTTAATAAAGACTCTTTGTTATACCAACGCTTTGTGGCCTACCTCTCTGGCAATCGAGTCGTGTGTGCGCAGCCCCACACTGGTGACCCCGATTGGTTCAGCCATTGCTGACCACCGAACGCGCCATGGCTACCAACGCCGTCGCAGTCAAACTCCCGGAGTTTTGGGAAGCGCAAGCCGACGTTTGGTTTTTGCAAGCCGAAGCTCAATTCCAACTCCGAGGCATAACGGTGGACGAGACCCGGTACTACCACGTGGTCGCCGCCCTCGGGCCCGGCACTGCCGCCCGAGTCGTGTCCATCCTTCGGCGCCCGCCGGGCGACAACAAGTACGAGGCGCTCAAACGTCTCCTCATCACCACGTTCGGGCTCACGGAGATCGAACGGGCCGACCGCCTCCTGGACCTTCCCGCCCTCGGCGACACACGACCATCCGTCCGGATGCATTCCATGCTGTCCCTGCTTGGAGACCAGCCCCCGGTTTTCTTATTCCGGGCGCTTTTCCTACGCCAGCTACCCGCACAGGTACGCCTCGCGCTGGCCGGTTCCAAAATAAAGGAACCCCGCGCCCTGGCTAGAGAGGCCGACAAGTATTTTGCGGCCTGCGACATGCGGTCGGTGTACGGTGCTGCCGTAGTGGATCCCGGCGCGGAGGCTCCAGCGCTCCCGACTTCCCTCGTGGCCGCTGTTACGCCACGTCCACTACCGCCGCCGCCACCACCACCGCCGCCGGCACGGCCGTTACCGCCGCAAACCTGGTGCTACTACCATGCCAGGTTCGGCCGCCAGGCTAAAACGTGTCGCCCGCCATGCTCTTTTGACGGGTCGGGAAACAACCGGCGCTCACTTGCGGCCATGAGCGTCGGCCATTCCGGCAGCCTCCTTTTCATCACGGTCACCTTGTCCGGGCGCCGTTTTCTTTGCGACACAGGAGCGCAGGTAAGCGTCCTCCCCGCCTCCACGTCCGACAAGCAAACCGTGGGCCGGGGCCCCGCTTTGCTTGCCGCCAACGGTACACCCATCCGCACATTCGGGAAGCGTTGCCTCTCACTGCGGTTCGGAGGGCAGCGTTTTCAATAGTCGTTTGTCACCGCCAGCGTGCCAATGGCACTGCTCGGTGCGGACTTCCTATGTGCGAATGGGCTGTTGGTCGACGTGAAGCGCAGACGGCTCGTCCAGGCGAAACCTTCAGCTCGCTCGCTTGTTCGCTGAGCAGCTTGTTGAGCGCCTCACTGAGCGGCTTGCAAAGCGGCTTGCTGGAAGGTTCCGTCCCGGCGAGTTTAGTTTGCACGCTTCCGGCAGCGGACGACTTTACCCGCCTCCTAGCCAGTTTCCCGGCCCTCACGCGCCCACCTTCTCAGCGGTGGCCGTCAAACACGGGGTGGAGCACCATATACCCACGGTCGGGCTGTCGGTCTATGCCCGGGCACGCCGACTCGAACCCACGAAGCTCGCCGTGGCGAAAGCGGAGTTTGCCATGCTGGAGCGGCTGGGGATCGTACGGCGCTCCAACAGCGCTTGGGCTTCTCCTCTGCACATTGTGCCGAAGCCCGGCGGCGGATGGCGGCCGTGCGGGGACCACCGCCGGCTCAATGATGCCAACACCCCCGACCGCTACCCGGTCCCGCATATCCAGGACTTTTCCGCCCGGTTGGCAAACACGACCGTGTTTTCCAAGGTGGACCTCATCCGGGGCTACCATCAGGTCCCCGTCCAACCGGACGATGTCCCGAAGACGGCCGTCATCACCCCTATCGGCCTCTTCGAGTTCCTGAGAATGCCTTTCGGGTTGAAGAATGCGGCCCAGGCGTTCCAACGGCTTATGGACAGCGTCTTGCGCGACTTACCTTTCCTCTTTGTCTACCTGGACGACATCCTAGTCGCGAGCGCGTCCCGGGAGGAGCACCTGCTCCACCTCCGCATGCTTTTCGAACGCCTGGGTCAGCATAGCCTGATCATCAACCCCGCCAAGTGCCGTTTCGGCGTCGCCACCATCGACTTCTTGGGGCACCGCATTACCAGGCACGGGGCCGTCCCTTTACCGGCCAAGGTGGAGGCAGTCAGGGATTTCCCGTGACCCCGAACGATCAAGGGGCTCCAGGAGTTCCTGGGCATGGTAAATTTTTACCACCGCTTCGTGCCCCACGTCGCCAAGCTCCTCCGCCCCCTGCACGAGGCCCTCCGGGGCAAGCCGGGAAAAGGTGATATCGCCTGGTCAGAGCCGATGGCCGTGGCGTTTGCGGGCGCAAAGCTGGCCCTGGCCGACGCCACTATGCTGGCGCACCCGGCGCCCGATGCACCGATCGCCCTCACCACTGACGCGTTGGACTACGCGGTGGGCACGGTGCACGAGCAGTGGGTGCGTGGTGCTTGGCAGCCGCTGGCGTTTTTTAGCCAGCAGCTTCGCCCGCACGAACGCCGCTATAGCACCTTCGACCGCGAGCTGCTCGGGCTCCACCTGGCGGTCCGACACTTCCGCCATCTGCTCGAGGGCCGCCCGTTCACGGCTTTCGTCGACCACAAGCCCCTTGTGTTCGTGATGGCCAAGGTCGCCGAGCCATGGTCGGCACGGCAGCAGCGTCACCTCTCTGCCGTGTCCGAGTACACGACGGACATCCGTCACGTGGCGGGTAAAGACAACCCGGTGGCGGATTGCCTTTCCCGGTCCGTCGTGCACGCAGTCCACCTCGGGATCGACTATACCCAGATGGCGGAGGACCAGACCACCGAACCTGGCGTCCAGGCCTTGCGGACCACCGTCACGGGCCTCCGCATCACCGAGGTGCCATTCGACGCCGCAGGCGCGGCCCTCCTATGCGACGTCTCACTCGCCCCATCGTGCCCGCTGGCTGGTGGCGCCCAGTTTTCGACGCCATCCACGGCCTGTCCCACTCGGGCACGAAGGCATCCCAGAAGCTTGTCGTGGCGAAGTTCGTCTGGCATGGCCTCAGGAAGGACATCCACGACTGGGCCAGGACGTGCCTCGCGTGCCAGCGCGCAAAGGTCCACCGCCACACCCAGGCCCCGTTGGCCCCGTTTACGGTTCCCGAGCGTCGGTTCGACCACGTTCACGTCGACTTGGTGGGACCTCTGCCCCCCTCGCGAGGGTTCACACACCTCCTCACCATGGTGGACCGCACCACACGGTGGCCGGAGGCCGTGCCATTGGCGGCGACGTCTGCGGCTGATGTGGCGCACGCCTTCATCGCCACTTGGGTTGCCCGGTTCGGTGCCCCCTAGGACATCTCGTCCGACCGTGGCCCCCAGTTCACCTCGGAGCTCTGGGACGCGGTGGCGCAAGGGCTCGGCGTAAAACTACACCGCACCACGGCCTACCACCCCCAGGCCAATGGCCTGTGCGAGCGCTTTCATCGCTCGATGAAGGCCGCGCTCCGGGCCAGCCTCCGCGATGGCAGCTGGGCCGACAGGCTCCCCTGGGTCCTGCTGGGCCTCAGGACGGCGCCCAAGTATGATCTGCACGCATCCTCGGCGGAGCTGGTATTCGGGCAACCACTGTGGGTACCGGGCGAATTTATCCCCGACTCCACGGCTCCTTGGTCCACGGCGCAACAGCGCTCCACCCTGCAGGAGACCGCCCGGAGGTTCGCCCCGGTGCCAACGGCACACCACGGTTGCCTGTCTTCCCACGTTGCCCCGGAGCTTCGCACGGCGGAGTACGTCTTCGTCCGGCACGACGCCCACCGGGCACCGCTACGGCCCCCGTACGACGGGCCCTTCCGCGTGCTGGAGACCGGGGACAAATATTTCACCATCGACATCGGCGGTGCCCCGGATCGTGTCTCCGTGGACCGCCTCAAGCCGGCCCACCTCGATCTGGACCACCCCCCGCAAGCAGCTCTGCCTCCGCGTCGAGGCCGCCCCCCGGCGGTCCGACCCCCGGCACCCCCCAGCCCCGCCGTCCCGCTACCCCCCAGCCCTGCACGCATCGCCAGGGGGCGTTTCGGCGGGGTCATCCGGCTTCCCCGCAAACTCACCCTTCAGCTGCGCGGGAATTCTGGGGGGGCGCGTGTGGCGGGCACAAGGGACAAGAATTCAGCGCACCAGCAGGTGGCGTGAACGTCCAGGCGGGGAACTGTAATGCATGCCCCGCCTATCGGCCACGCCCGGGGGCAAGGCGTGGCCTCGGGACATATATGCGGGCTCTAAGTTCGAGCCCGCCCAGTGCTGAAGTGCGAGCTCTTAATAAAGACTTTGTTATACCAACGCGTTGTGGCCTACCTCTCTGGCAATAGAGTCGTGTGTGCGCAGCACCACAACATCCTATATTGCTGTAGAGGTGGTAGAATTCTGACCCCGAAGCACGTTTCATTGGCCATGGCTGTTCGAAGAATAACAGGGGGTACAGAACTGGTGACCATGTTGAACAAATTTGGTCACACTGTCTCTACAAGCAAGATACAAGAAATCGAAAGTGCCATTGGGGAACTTCGCCAACAAAAAGGAGATGCGCAAATCCCATCAAATATCGTCAAACATGTTCCAGTCATGTTCGTATTTGACAACAATGACTTTCAAGAGGAAACACCGAGTGGCAAGAGCACGACCCACTGCACAAATGGGATTATTATCCAACCTAGAGTGTATAGTGTATACCGCCACAAACAAGCCAGGTCAATCCTGGTGCGGACAGGCACCGGAGAAGTTTGACGTATGCACACCTGTGCATGTGCGACGACCACTGTTGGAATAGAACAAGTGTAATCAATGTTGGGGGCAATGAAGACGACGAGGATAGTGATGTGGCGGGACAGAACACGGACACAATAACAGATTACATATAAATACATTGCAACCATTTATAACGTGCCACGACAACTGTAATTTGAAGAACACAATATATGCATATGGCATCATTTCGAGTGCTAGATGGGATTATTAAGAATTAAGACACTCTTGGCATAATCGGTGGCGGCCATCTTGGATTTATCAGTTTGGCCCAACCTAACAAGGTTGAACAGTCTGTGGTCTCTGTATCTGTAATCAGCATGTTAGAATAAGTTAGAAACCCACTTCAAGTGATTGTAAAGATGTATAAACATGCGAAATACAATGTTCTAATTGAAAGTTGTTAGTTTCGGTTCAAGAGGGGGTGACACGGTTGAAACGTAATTTTGAGGCAGAATGGACACTTTCTCAGAGGGTTTCCCAAGTTAAAATGTTTTCTTATACACATATGTACAAAATAAAACACAGAAACCTAATATCTAAGAGGTGCAGACGAATTTTGTATTTTTTAAGGGATCAGCCCACGGACTATGATACATTTTTGCTTATTCGAGATTCGGCTGTTGAAAATGTCGAATGATGACGTACACTAATTGGTCATGATGACGTCATTACCAATTAGTATGCATCACATTTTAATTGCAGCATGGTATCTTTGCATTTCCCGTGTTCCAATTACACGTTCTGTCTTGTGTATTTGCCGCCATAACTGTTCGATTTCGTGTAGAAATATCGTATTTCGTAAATATCGTATCGTAAGAGAAATATCGTAATATGACAAATTCCATGCAAATCTGATTACGTCTTAAATAATTAACATGCATCGTAATTACCGAGAACATACACTTTTGTATTCCACATTGTTGAATTATATGATTTTTGTATTCCCTTGGTTCGCCTCACTCCAAAATGTTTAAGATTGACTTTGGTGGATACGTTTTTTTATATTCAAATTTTATGACATCACAACAAATTCATGTGCATCACAATCAATTGTTGTAACATTGACTTCTGGTATTCCTGATACATGAATTATGTAAAGTTGATGCCTCCTGCATCAAAATTTGGCATTAAACACCCAATATTGATTCTACATCTTGAATGGCCATATGCAAATTTGATGACATCATAGAAAATTAATGTGCAACCCAATAAGCGGGAGCATTAACTTTTTGAAATGTACGTACTCGAATTATGAATAAAAAACGATTTCCAGTTTGCCTAAAAAAAATTGCATCGAAAAACATTTCAAAGCCTCTCTGAGATTTTGGCCCACTCCCCACCTATGAAGCAATTCCAGGGTTGCTCTGGCTGTATGCTTAGGGTCATTGACATATTGGAATGTAAATCTTCGCTGCAGTCTAAGGTCATTTGCACTCTGAAGCAGGTTCTCCTCGAGGATTTTCCTGTATTTGGCTCCATTCATTGTTCCCTCTATCCTTCGAAGTCTCCCAGTCCCTGCCACCGAAAAGCATCCCCAGAGTATGATTCTGCTACCACCATGCTTCAAACCTCCCTTCCACGTAACAATACCATCATTAATTGAACACCTAACTATTATGGACCACTGCTATTATGGCCCATATACCCGTATCATCCATGTATCCTATTATGTCCATAGCTTCTTGCCATGGGTTATGAACGTCATAAATATAATTCTTCACTCAAATCGGGTCATAGATCAGACATATGAAGTTTACGATTTTTCGGATAGAGTTCAGTTCAACTAATTATGGCTGGAATACCACTTCACCAATGACGTCATCATTATCACCCTATATACCCCCATTTGAAGTTATAACATATGCCAAGTTTCAATTTTTTTATTCGAGCGGTTTCGGAGAAAATGATGTCCAATTTTTTTATCCTTTAATCAAATATGGCTGCCATACCATGCGACCTATGAGGTCATAAATTTAATTATTTACTCACAATGGGTCATAGATCATTATGGTTGGAATACCACTTCACTGATTACGTCATCATTATCACACTATATACCTCATGGTTAGTTGATGACATATGCCAAGTTTCAATTTTTTCCGTCGAGTGGTTTCAAAGAAAATGTCCATTTTTCCCATTTTTTTTTTTTTTTTTTGTATACAAGATCGAGGCTCGTGAAAGAGCGAACATTAATCACACAGAAAGACAAACCGACACATAAAACAAATAACATCGGGAGCGGTAGACAAGATGGGGAGAGAGGGGGAAGGACACAAACACAACATTTGAGAGCAGGGACCGAGAGACATGGAGACATCGAGAGATCTGTGGGAGGGAGAGGACTTTGGGGGGGGAGGCATGGGAAGGGAGGGGTAGGAGAGGTATAAAACATATGGACACTGCCAGGACTTCCAGATCATTCCCTTTAATCCAATATGACTGCCATATCATGTGACCTATGACATCAGAGTTAGCAATAAAATAATCTCCATAGGGAGCCCCGCCTGTGTATAGTGTTGCATCGATCTGACAAGCAGTTGCAGAGAAAACCATTTTTAAAGCGAAAATATATACAGTCACATGAAAAAGTAAGTACACCCCATGTAAAGTTTTGACTTTTTCAACATACAGCTATTTGATCTTCATTTAAACAATATTGATAGATAAAGGTGATATAATATAACAAATATCATGAAACATTTACATTTTGTAGTCCATTGTATAATTTAAATAAACATAAATGCAAATTTCGCATGTGGAAAAAGTAAGTACACCCCTACATTTATCACTACTTCAAATACCTAAAATTAGAATCAGGTGCACCAGCTCAGGTGCAAATGATTAGAACATCGTTAGAGAGGATCTTGGAGGAACCCGTCTTATTTAAACCTCAGACATTTAGTTTAGTTTGCTCTTTGTTGTTGAAGTGTGCGGCGTCACTTTGCCTCGATCAAAAGAGCTCTCTGAGGCCTTCAGAAAGAAGGTTATAGATGCCTACGAGTCTGGGAAGGGATTTAAAAAGATCTCCAAACAATTTGAAATCAATCATTCGACTGTCCGGAAGATCATCCACAAGTGGAGAAGATTCCAAAAAACTGCCAACTTGTTCAGGCCACCCCAGCAAGTTCAGCCTGAGAGCAGACCGCAAGATGCTGAAAGAAGTCTCTAAGAACCCCAGAATGTCATCACGGGACCTACAGGTAGCTCTTGCCACTGTTGATGTCAAAGTGCACGAGTCTACCATGAGAAAGAGGCTGCACAAATTTGATCTACATGGGAGGTGTGCCAGGAGGAAACCTTTGCTGTCCAGAAAGAACATCAGGGCAAGACTAAAGTTTGCCAATGAACACCTCGGCAAAAACAAGCACTTCTGGAACAATGTGCTCTGGACAGAGGAGTCAAAGGTAGAGCTATTTGGCCACAGTACCAGAAGACATGTTTGGCAAAAACCAAAGACAGCATTTGACCACAAGAACCTGATACCAACTGCAAAGCATGGTGATGGAAATATGGTTTGGGGCAGCTTTGCTGCATCAGGGCCTGGGCAGCTCACCATCATAGAATCCACTATGAATTCTTCATTGTACCAGAGGGTGCTCGAGGATAATGTGAGGCCATCTGTCGGAAAGTTGACGCTCAACCCAAGGTGGACCTTGCAACATGACAATGACCCTAAACATACCAGTAAATCCACCAAGGAATGGCTGAAAAGAAAGAAATGGAGAGTTCTGGAATGGCCAAGTCAAAGCCCGGATCTAAATCCCATCGAGATGTTGTGGGGGGATTTGAAACGAGCTGTGCATGCAAGAAACCCCTCAAACATCGCACAGCTGAAAGAATTCTGCATGGAGTGGGCAAAAATTTCTCCCAGTCGATGTCGGAGACTGGTAGACAGTTATAAGAAACGCCTACTTGAGGTTGTTTCTGCCAAAGGGGGCAATTCCACCAATTAGAGCCGAGGGTGTACTTACTTTTTCCACATGTGAAATTTGCATTTATGTTTATTTAAATTATGCAATTGACTACAAAATGTAAATGTTTCATGATATTTGTTATATTATATCACCTTGATCTATCAATATTGTTGAAATGAAGATCAAATAGCTGTATGTTGAAATATGTTGAAAAAGTCTAAACTTTACATGAGGTGTACTTACTTTTTCCCGTGACTGTATATGGACGCAGACAGACAGACAGACAGACAGCCAGGCAGCCAGGCAGGGGCATTGCAATAGTCTTGCATCCCCTTTGGGGCGAGACTAATGACTGGAGGAAGCAAATGTTATGGTTGGTTATCTTGACAAAATGTGATTTTGGGAAAGCTCATGTCAACTTTCTTCGGACAAAGTTGTGGCAAAGTCAAGTTGTGCGTCAGAAGCAATGGTCTCGCTCTCGGTGATCATAGTCTGCCAAAAAGTGGTTAAATGGTCATGGGGTTTGCAAATGGTCACAACACTATCCCGAGAAAGTATAGTTTCCACCATAATAGCTTCAACAACAGATCAAAATAGTTAATAAAAAAAACAAAATGGTTCATAGTTTAAAAAGAAAAACCTGCAAAGGGTGGAAAAACAGAAATCTTTACTGGCAAAGATAGAAACAAAAGTAGAAATATACAAAGAAGTCAGGAAAACATGTGAGAGAATAAAGTGACAAACAAAGCAGACAGGAAAAGGTCTAGTTAGGATAAATGTACTGTCGTGTTCTACATCCACTGGATATCATTACTGGAGAAGAACCACCTTTAGAGGCCATGTTCCCCCGCAGAGCAGGGGTTGGCCTTTTTCGGGCACCGTGGTCCCCTTTTTGAAGCAATGTTTTATGGCCGGATGCCCTTCCTGCCACCAACCCTGTTAGTCGCCTCTTGCGACACACAGGGAATTACCAGTGAACTGGCACTCAATTTGCCGACCTCGGAAGAATGACAAGCTGAGTCAACCCCCCTGGCGTTAATTCAGCGATGACCGCAATTCGAACCCAGGATCCTTGGATCCCAAGCTGGCACCCTAACCGCTAAGGGATATCATTACTGGAGAAGAACCACCTTTAGAGGCCATGTTCCCCCGCAGAGCAGGGGTTGGCCTTTTTCGGGCACCGTGATCCCCTTTTTGAAGCAATGTTTTATGGCCGGATGCCCTTCCTGCCGCCAACCCTGTTAGTCACCTCTTGCGACACACAGGGAATTACCAGTGAACTGGTGCTCAATTTGCCGACCTCGGAAGAATGACAAGCTGAGTCAACCCCCCTGGCGTTAATTCAGCGATGACCGCAATTCGAACCCAGGATCCTTGGATCCCAAGCTGGCACCCTAACCGCTAAGGGATATCATTACTGGAATAATAAATTAACCACTCACATGGAAGGATGCATTCAGATGGGAGAAGCATCCACCAAAATGAATATTCAACAGGAGAAAGAGGAGCATGATGAGTTAACACGTAGTCTGATGCCTGATGCCAACTGAGGGCACCGATGGCGAAGCGTCGAACCAGCATTGGGCCCGGAGTCGTTCATGAAGGCCAGGAAGGCATGTTGGCATGGAGTTACTATTTACTTGGTTCCTTCTGTGTACAAACGGGCTTGCGTATGTACAAATACATGCAAGTCTAGAGAGACAAGAGGCAACTGTTACAAATGACTTCAACATCACTGCCAAACTGGATCTCATCCCAGGATTCTAAATTAGGCATAGCCATTTGCTTTGGGCATGCTACGGAAATTTCCACTTCAAAGATCTGAACAAATTCGATTTTAAATTAAATTGTCCGACACCTTTATTAAGTAAGATATCGGTGTAACGGAAATTCAAATAATGAACCATAAAAGTACGATTGAAACTAGGTTGTTCAAGTGTCAATAAGGATAGATGGGCCTCCTCCTGACTTGAAGTTCCTTGTAAGGGAACTCGTATTATTTATTTTTTTATTGGGAACGTTTCAGGTATCCGATGAAGCCTTTTACGTAGGATGGCCAACCCCACACCCCAAATAGAATACATACTCGAGCTTTATATCCAGTGCCATCCTTTGCCTCTTCCTCTTTCACTCTCGCTCTCAAAACAGAACTTGCTTTCCATACTTGTCGTACGAGCCACGTATTTAGACCGTTCCTAAAACGCCATTTGATTGAAACCTTTGGTGCGGATTCGTGTTATGGATTTTAAGGATACATATATTTGCTTTTTTAAAAATGTTTCGCCATTTTCCTTGTCACTCACTTTTGATTTGTGTGTTTGTTGCAGTTTGAAGTGAACGGAATTTGAGAGTGCAAGCCAAGAAGAAGGATAACGGGTGTTCTTAGCAATGGCGCACACAAACGCCCATCTTGCATTTTCGGGTGGGTTCTGTTACGCACAATCATTTCGTTTTCAAATTGTGCTGCATCTTCAGAAAAGTGCAGAAAATCTACACGAGGCAAACATCAATTTTCTGACTTAAAAAAAATAACCACGGCCAGCATCACTTCATCACAACTGAAGGTCATTCAGGTATTTTCGGAATCAATTTTGAATGTCGTTATTTCGCCAATTAATCTTCACCAATACATTGTCATCTTATTCTCTATCTTTTTTTTTTCTCCTAATAAATGAAAGCAAAAGTGTTGTGTCTGTATGTATTCATGTCCGATAACTTTAGGGGATATTCAGGAGTCTCCACTTAGATTTTTCGTGAAATATTTAAAACATATATATTTTTAAATATTCGAAAATTTAAATCTTTTTTTTTTGGGGGGGGGGGGGGGATTTATAATAGGTGACATAACCGACACCACGGAAGGTGGATGGAGGTTATGTTTTCACCCTTGTCTGTTTGTCTGTCAGCAGGATATCTCAAAAGGCTATGGACGGATTCTGATTAAATTTGATGAACGGGGTAGGAGTGTCACAAGGACGAAGTGATTCGATTTTGGTGAAGATCCGGATCTGATTTTTTTTTTTAAAGTGATTCTTCACCATTGAGAAATAGGGCCAAAAATGATATAATGTAGTGCCCATTACAACAAAACGTTATGGATGCACTTGGACAAAGCTTGGTGAAGAGGTTGGGTATCTTCCAAGAACTAAATGTTTTGATTTTGGTGAAGATCTGGATCTGGATCAGATAATTTTTTGAAGTGATCCTTTACCATTGAGATATAGGGCCAAAAATGATAAAATGTAGTGCACGTTATCACAAAATGTTATGGACGGATTTGGATGAAACCTGGAGGAGAGGTTTGGTATCTGCCAAGAACGAAATGTTTAGTTTTTGGTGAAGATCCGGATCTGGATTTTTTTTTTTTATATAAAATTTTTACGTATTTTTATTTTTTACGAATAAAAGATTATATTTTTTTTAATATAATAATTATATTTAAAATTTTCCGTTAAAAATTTTTTTTAAAAGTGATTCTTCACCATTGTGAAATACGGTCAAAACGATATATGTAATGATATCTCAAAAAATTATGGACCGATTCGGATGAAACCTAGTGAAGAGGTTGGGTATCTGCCAAGAACTAAATGTCTTGATTTTGTTGAACATCCAGATCCGAGAGTTTTTAAAAGTGATTCTTCACCATTGATTGATAGGGCCAAAAATGATATAATGTATTGCACGTTATCACAAAACGTTATGGATGGATTTGGCCAAAGCTTTGTGAAGAGGTTGGGTATCTTCCAAAATCTAAATGTTTTGATTTTGGTGAAGATCCGGATCTGGATCAGATAATTTTTTGAAGTGATCCTTCACCATTGTGATATAGGGCCAAAAATGATATAATGTAGTGCATGTTGTATCAATCACTCGTGGTGGTCCCTCTCGGCTCTCCCCCCGTTGGTATTTTTGTGCACATAAGATTGTTCACGGTTCTGTTTAAATATTATTTAAATATGTATAACCTTTCCCCTTCAGTGTTTTACTCAGTGGTATTTTACAACACGCTGTTTTTCTTCCTATTTAAAAGGCTTTTCTCAATTTCCTCTCCAACTCATTCCACCTCAAAAAAAAGAAATTCAATATCTTATATGTCTCCCTCACTACATGGTCTAAATTCACATTCATTCCATCCCTCCTCCATCATTCTGAACCGGATTGCTAACTTGAAAATCACAACAAACCCAATTTGTTTTCAATGTTCGTCTTTCATTAATCATCCACTTTCTAAACTCCCCTCTTGCCCCTCCCATCCAAATCCCTCCCCTTGCACCTACACTCCTAAACTCCCCCCTTGCCCCGCCACTCTTAAACTCCCCCCCCTGCCCCTCCACTCCTGAACTCCCCCCTTGCCCTTCCACTCCTGAACTCCCCCCTTGCCCTTCCCCTCCTAAACTCCCCCCTCACTCCTCCCCTTCAAAACTCCCCCCCAACCCCTCCCATTCAAATCTTCCCCCATACCATTCCTCTCCAATTCTCCCTCCTCCCCCCTCCTCCTCAAAGCTGCCTCCTCCCCACTTCGTCTCCCTTCTATCTCATACCTCCACCCCCCCCCCCAACCTTCTTCTTTCCTCTGCCCCCCCTCAAACAACCCCTCACTGTGCCTCATCCCTTCACCTTCAAACCTTTCATCCTCCTCATCCTTCCCTTTCTTGGAACTCTTCTGCAATCGCTGACACACTAACAACTGTTCTCCCTACCTCCCCCTCTCATCCTTCATCTTACCCTACTCCTCCCCTCCCCTGTCCTGTACCCGATGCTCCCCCTCTCTCTTCATTAACGGTATGGACCTCAAACATCCGGGGCCTTCGCTCAAACCTGACTGATCTCTCCATACAGGTTGCTTCTGACAATCCAGACTTGATCTGCTTAACAGAGACTTTCCTCCTTCAAGATGTCTCTGATTCCTTAATATCTCTTCCTGGTTACTCCCTCCTCCGGTATGATAGACCTGAGCCTCGGCCTGGTGGTGGGGTGGCTATATTTATCAAAAACTCTCTTCCTCACTCTCCTTGCACTGCCCTCTCTCCTCTTCACCCCCAGGAGTACCTCTGGCTACGGCTTCCTCTCTGCTCCCACCTTTTGTTCATATGTGTTCTGTACCGTCCCCCAAACAGTGATGACTCCATCTACATTTCACTGTCCGACAACATGGACCAACTTCTATCCACTCATCCCAACTCTCTCTTCCTCATATGTGGTGACTTCAATTGTCATCATGCCACCTGGTTGGGTGTGGGTTCCTCTCTCACCAGCCATGGCACCTCAGCAAAGGACTTCTGTGACTCACTGGGATTGACACAATCTGTCAATTTCCCGACCCGGATCTCAGCCAATGGAGTATCTTCTCTTCTAGACTTGGTTATGACTAACTTCCCTGCTAATGTCTGCTGCTCTTCTTCTGCTCCAATCGGTTCTTCTGATCAGAGAGATGTCCACTTTGACAAGCACATGGCCATTCTCAGAGAGCCTCCTCAGCGTCGACGAGTCTGGCATTTCACTCAGGCCGACTGGGACGGTCTTCAAGCAGCCATCATTCGTCTGGATTGGTCTCCCATCTCCACTGCCTCTGACATCAATTCTTCCTGGGAATTCTTCCAAAGCAAACTGATCTCTCTCATGCACAGATTTATCCCATCTCGCCTTCAGTTGTCTTACCCTTCCTCCCGTCCATGGTACACTGAATCTTGTGGTGAGGCAGTTGCCCTGAAACAACTTGCCTTTGCCTCTTGGAAGGCTAATCCAACTGAAGGAAATCTCAGTTCCTTCCACCAAGCTCGGAACAAGTGTGTGTCTACCCTCAGGAGTGCCAGGAAGCACTATCTCTCCTCACTCAAGAATGAACTCTCAAACCTGTCTCCTTCCTCCAAATCCTGGTGGCGTCTGGTCAAATCCGTTTCTGGTGTTTGTTCCCCCTCCATCCCCTCCCTTACCTCAAATGGCCACACAGTTGACATCGCACGTGACAAAGCCGAATGCCTCAACTCTGTGTTTGCCTCAAAATCCTTAGTCCCAAACCCATCTCTCTCTGTTCCCACCTTTCCCAGTCGAACCAAACTGCTCCTGGACTCTGTGACCTTCTCTCCTGACAAGGTGGAGGAGTTTTTGTCAAACCTCGACTCTGATTCTGCAACTGGACCAGATGGCATCAGCCCACGGGTCCTAAAATCCTGCTCTGCCGCTCTATCTCAACCTCTCTCTGTTCTTTTCACCCTATCTTTTGCTCAATGTCATCTGCCAGCATCCTGGAAATCAGCAAACATTACCGCTTTACACAAAAAAGGTGCAAAAACAGATCCTTGCAACTACAGACCAATCAGCCTGCTCCCAATTATCAGCAAAGTCATGGAATCCATCATTGCTTCGGATATGAAATCTTTCCTCTTCTCCAATGGCTTGATCTCTGATCATCAATTTGGTTTCAGACCAGGTCACTCTACTCTGGACATGCTGCTTCTGCTGTCTCAACAATGGATGGAGGTCCTCAATGCCAAACAGGAAATCAGAGCTGTCTCCCTTGACATATCACGTGCCTTCGATACGGTCTGGCACCCAGCTCTGCTCACCAAACTCTCCTCCTATGGTATCCATGGAAATCTCCATGCATGGCTTGCGGACTTCCTCTCTGGTCGTAGTCAACGTGTGGCCCTGAATGGATTTCTCTCATCTCCCCTTCCCGTTCAGGCTGGAGTTCCCCAAGGCAGTGTGCTGGGCCCTGTGCTTTTTCTGGTCTTTATCAATGATCTCTCCGACTCTCTGGAAAATCCTCTGTATCTCTTTGCTGATGACTCCACTCTCTGCCGCTCCATTCCTCTTCCCTCAGATCGGCAGTCTGCAGCCTCCTCACTCTCTGAAGACCTGGACAAAATCACAGACTGGTCAAACATGTGGAACATGTCTTTCAATCCTGAAAAATCTCACACTCTTACTATGTCTCTCCGAAAAGCTCGACTGGACAACCCTCCCATCTACTTTCTCAACAATCCTCTCCAAGAAGTTCTGTCGCTCAAGCTTTTGGGTCTCACCATCTGCCATGATCTTTCTTGGGAAAACCACATTTCCAAGCTGGCCTCCAAAGCCAGTCGCCGACTGGGCATCCTCCGTCGTGCGAAGTCCTTCCTAGGCACACCTGAGCTCCTCACCACATACAAGGCTTTCATCCGCAGCTCAATGGAATACTGTTCTCCCCTATGGGCTGGTGCTCCTGCCTCACACCTGGCTCGGCTTCACGCTGTTGAATCCAAAGCTTTCAGAATCATTGGAATCTCCCGCGATGAAGCCATCTCTGAGGGCCTTTCACTCACTCACCGCAGGCAGGTAGGTGGTCTTTCTGTCTTCTACCGACTCCTCTCCGGCCTTGCTCCCCCAGCTCTCTCTGTGCTCTGTCCCCCAAATATTCCTACAGGTCGCACAAGATCTGCCAGCCACCCTCTGATGGTTAAACTGCCGAAATCTCGGCTCTCTGCTCACCTTCACTCTTTCATTCCTCTTTTCTCCCGCCTCTGGAACAAACTCCCACACTCACTTCAATCACACTCCTCCCTCCAGGTCTTCAAAACAGCTGTTCACCACCATCTCTTATCTTCCCCCATCCAAAACCTTGATCTTTTCTACCCCCACTAATTCACCCCAGATCCACCTTGTTTGAAATTCCAACTTCTTTCCTGGAAGTCTTGGCAGTGTCCATATGTTTTATACCTCTCCCACCCCCCCCCCTTCCCATGCCTCCCCCCCAAAGCCCTCGCCCTCCCACAGTTCTCTCGATGTCTCCATGTCTCTCGGTTCCTGCTCTCAAATGTTGTGTTTGTGTCCTTCCCCCTCTCTCCCCATCTTGTCTACCGCTCCCGATGTTATTTGTTTTGTGTGTCTGTTTGTCTTTCTGTGTGATTAATGTTCGCTCTTTCACGAGCCTCGATCTTGTATACAAAAAAAAAAAAAAAAAAAAAAAAAAAAAAAAATGTTATCACAAAACGTTATGGACGGATTTGGATGAAACTTGGAGGAGAGGTTGGGTATCTGCCAAGAACTAAATGTTTAGATTTTTGGTGAAGATCCGGATCTGGATATATATTTTTATAATTTATTTACGTATTTTTATTTTTTACGTATAAAATATATATTTTAAAATATATAATAATTATATTATTTTTTTTATAAAATAAAGTAATTTTTTAAGTGATTCTTCACTTAAGATGGTCAAAAACTATATATGTAATGATATTTCAAAAAATTATGGACCAATTCGGATGAAACTTAGTGAGCAGGCTGGGTGTGTCTGCCAAGGAAGAAATGTTTCGATTTTGGTGAAGATCTGGAACCGGATATTATAAATTTTACCTCCGCCACCTAAGGTGGGCGGACATACGTTACATTTTCACCCGTCTGTCTGTCTCTGAACAAGTATCTCAAAACGTTAGAGATGGATTCGGAAGAAAATTGGTGGAGAGGTTGGGTGTTTGACAAGGATGAACCATTTCAAATTTGGTGAAGATCCGGATCCAGATACGATAATTAAAAAAAAACTTTTTAAGTGATTAAAAATCATCACCAAAATCGAATCAATTCGTCCTTGTCAAACACCCAACCTCTCCACCAAGCTTCGCCCAAATCCATCTTTAACTTTTTGAGACATCGTGCTGTATGTATATCATCATTGGCCTTATCTCTCAATTTTGGCCCATCAAATGTGGTTATAGTATGAGAGTTTGCGAATTGATATCCCCTTTGTCAACTTCATAGTTGTATATTTCATAAAATAATTAAACAAAGTGCATTTTAAAAAAGCAAAGATTCAAAAGGTGAAAATAAATTGTCATATGACGTCATTAAACGGTCCTGACAGGATTACACAGAAGGAACTAAATAGGATATGCTAAAGTTGGCCAAGTGCAAAAAGGAAAAGGCCAGAAAGGATTGCAGTAGGAATTGAGGGGGGAATTCAAGCTTGGGGTTAGAGGAGGGTGGAGAAGCTAAAAAGGAAGGAAACGATCTTCTAGATCGGGGTTCCTCCACGTGTGACGGTAATTCGTGAGTTTCTCGCTCCTGCTCATCAAATCCAAGTTTGCCGAACTTCGGTTGGTTTAGTTAGGTTGGTTTGACTGTTTTATTTTTAGTTAGGTCCAGAACCTCGATTCCGTGACCATTTTCTGGCTAGTAAGGTTTGACGATTGATTTGACTTCTATGGACCTTATATAAAAAAAATTAGCACCCATGTCCCTCCCAAAATTCCCGGCATTTTCCCCTGAAGGCCCTAATCCAAGATGGCCACCGGCGCCATCTTTAAAAATAACGTTTTGAACAAAAGCACAAATAATTATTTATAAATGCACTTTTTGGGGTAAGTCGACCACGAGGATCCCGAATTTGACATTAGTTTGACGTTACAACATCCTTTTGACCTAGGAATCCAAGATGGCCGTCATCTGGTATAGCAAAAGCACAACTTTTGAAAAGGAGCACATGAATAAACATATTATATTACCTGCATCTAGAATAGTCACGAAATTGAGGCTCTGACGAGAGAATTTTTTTTTCGCTGCGTATAGGTGAGTGTGGGTGCGTGCGTGTGTGTGTGTGTGTGTGTGTGGGGGGGGGGGGGGGAGGTTGGGGGTGGGTTAATGGGTGTGTTTAATTTCATGTATTTCTATGTTTTAGGTTTCAGCTGTTCGTGATTTGAATTGAGAAGAAAACTTATGCCAATGACCACCGTTCCGTGTGTGCTCCAGTGTGGCGGGCTTTGCAACAAAGTCACTGATGCTATTACCTCCGCCGAGAGTTGGGAAAATCTCAAGAAGAAGACCCTGTTATGGAGCGGTCTTGACAAGTTCGGAGACGTCCACGCAACAGTCGATTGGGATAATGGTCCCAGCGGACAATGTGTCCATAATTCATGTAGGTTGACCTTATGGAATGTCAAGAAACTAGAACAGGCCAAGACAAGGCAGATAAAACGAGAGGTCGAGGAATGCCAAGCTCAGTCTTCGTCAACGTTTGAGGCTTTGCCACCAGCTGCCGCTCCACCTGCAAAGCGGCTGCGATCGAGCGTTCAAGGGCTGATACATGAAAAAACAAAATGTGTCTGGTGCTGTAAACCGGAGTCGCCCAAGCACCCAGAAACAAAGCTGTCCCTGATTTCGTACGATCATGCATGGGCGGCTTTCAAGAGCCACACGGTGGTCCTGGAAGATCAGAGCATGCGAGATAGAATCAACAGTTTGATCGATTGTGCAGCTGATCAGCCCTTCGCGATTGAGATCCGATATCACAACAAATGCTGGTTGAAATATGTGCGTTGTTACCAGAAAATGAGTGAAGATGACAAACTCCCACGCATGCACAATGTCAATCTCCGTGAAGCTCAGACTATCTTCTTTGACCACATCAGAACAGTTATCTTTGAGGAACATGAGCTAAGGTCACTGCAGAGCCTCCTGAAAGACTACAGTTCTATCATTTCTCGGTATGGCTTCCCAACATCCAGCGTCAAGTCTTCCTTTATCAAAGATATCCTAACCCGGGAGTTTGAGGGCAAGATCGGCTTCCACACCCGCCCTCAGAGGAACCAGAGCGACCTAGTCTATGATACGTCCGGGGGTGGTTCATATGTGGAAGCAGCACTCTCCTCCATCGGTGTCAGCAGTGAGCAACTGGTGCGCAACGTGGCCGAGCAGCTCAGGGATGACGTCCAGTCAATCAAACACATCCCCTAGCCGCCGAGAGTCGAAGAGCTAGAAGAGGAGGAAGAGGTATCGCCTCTCATGGTGCAGCTGCTATCTGCTTTGCGGGAGAAAAATGGGGTAAATCTGTCTCCCAGCACACACTCTCTCGCCTCTCTCATCACACAGTACACCACAAAGCGACCAACAGCTACTGCCATCAATGCCACCGTCACCCTTCATGGGATGACTCGCAGCAAGGAGCTTGTTGATTCTTACTACAAACTGGGCATGGGGATCAGCTACCCGAACGTGCTTCTCCTGCGTGACTTCTGGTCCATGCATGACCTCGAGCAGTGCTCGATTTGTCATGGCGAGATTGCTGAGGGAGAACCAAGCATCAGTATCATTGACAATGATTACTTTCTCAACGACACCTTGACAGGAGGGGGTACTGCGCATCGCTGTAACTGGATGTTTCTGCAGCGTCTAGAACGCCTTGTACCGAAGCCTAAAACAAACGTCCAGGACGAGCAAGTATGCTTAAAAGACGCGAAGACATGGGCATGATTTGGAGGATGGCAACTCCATCATCAGAAGATTGGCAAAGGCAATATGGCATCGCGTACAAGTGGTCAGACTACGTCCATAAGGTGTCATCTATCATCCTTGCCCGCCATGGTGATGCTGAACGTATTGTTGCGGTTCTTAGAAATGTACATATTGGTTAATAAAGGTTAAAGGTTTTGCCCCCATAGTTAGTCCACATGCAACATGTAGGTCACCTTAGAATGTTAGTTATTTCATAGTATATGTGAGATAAGGCCATTTCCAATAGTAATACCTGCGTTGTGTAAAAGAAATAAATAAGAGTAGGCCCCGTTCATTTTGTGGCCCACCCTCCAAATCGACCTCATTGCACACCATCCAGTCTGCGCCCCATTGCCCCTCGCATTAGGATGCTGAAACCAGCCAAATGCCACGAGGAAAGGCCTGGAAAATGGGTGGAGCGCAAGGTCGGGGTGTGTGGCCACGTCAAGCAGCCATCAAGGGCGGAGCCGGTAAGACCCCAACAACCAACCAGGGCTCCGTGGGCATGGCCTAAGGGGCGTGGTGAGAACGTGGCTGGGACATTCAAGAGGGTTCGCTGGGTGGCGCTATATAACCGTGAGGACAAAGCCTTTCCACAGGACTTACCAGAGGACTCGCGTGATAAGGACTGTGAAGGACAATTGGGAAAGGCGCTTTTGCTGTAAAGGACTGGCTGGCATTACCAATTGTACAAGGACTTATTGGGAGCGCATTGCATTGCGAGGAGGACTCACACGATTGGCGCATGACAGAGGCGCTGTTATCCTGATTGATTGCCAGGACTCGTCGAGGATTTGGCTGTGGGCTTGCGGAGAGCGCATAAAAAGCGCCGGTATTTCTATTACATACGTGGCCGTGAGCCGCACAGTAACCGCCAGCCCAGCTTACTGATCCCCCCATATAATTGTCCGATCCGCGCCAGCGACACGCGGAGAGCTTGCCTGCCGTCTACCATCTTCTTCGTGGTACGAGTCGGGGACCGGAGCGAGCTGTGGACGCCATCTTTGGACCCTCGATCTGACCATCTACAACCCCCGTGTGAGTCTGAGTCCGAGTGCGAACGAGCCCGTGTCCAGGGATAAGTTAAGACCGTCATTAAGGCTGCCCTGTGTATCTGCTCCTTCTTCTTCTTAACTGTACATTGCTTCTTCTTATTCATTGTACAAAGTGTAATAAATTGCTTGTTCTTCCTGTTTCCTCTTAATTCGACCGTCTTAGTGATTTCTCCATTGGGTAAACGTGGCACGATTCAGAACCGCTTAGAATCGGGTCTAGTCATTGTTAACAGCTCGGATCACGGTTCGCTACCGCTCGGCATTCCCATCTAAAACCGTGGTTCGGGCAGGAGTTATTTCCTTGCTTCCTGGACGGTGTTAGTAATTAGTGCACATCGGATTTTTATGTGAAAAAATAATAATTTTTTTTTCACATAAAACGGCTTTTTTGCGCGCAAAAAAATTATTTTGCTATTTTCGGAGAAAAAAAAAATTTCGCCCTTTTTCGGGAAAAATAAAATAAAATGCCCTTTTTGGTCGAAAATGTCTGGCAACGCTAAAAAAAATTAGTGAATTTTTCGAAATTTTTAACTGCGATCAAAATTTTTAACTGCGATCAAAAATTTTAACTGCGATCGATCTCAAAAACAAAACGTTGCGTCCACTTGCGTCCCCAGCGTGTACAGCAGTGAGGCGGTGTACTACAGTGAGAGAGTGTACACAAAGTGTGAACAAGTCTCCTATCAAGATGAGTGCTGCTCTTCGTGACAAGTGGCTGAAGGAATTCAACGCTGGCGGCGATGGGGCCACCTTCAAGTACGTGTCGAGTGACACGGCTTTCTGTCGAGCTTGTGAAAAGACTTTCCGGGCGAAGCAGAAGTCTGAGCTGGCCCAACATGTCCGAGGAGACCGCCACAATAGCAACTTGGCCTTGAAGAAGAAGAGGACGGTCACGCAAGCCACCATGGAGGACTTTGGTGGCGGAAAGAGGCACAAGTGCGACATCGTGGCTCAGGAGCTGTGCCAGGCCATGCTGGCCGCTGGCATCCCATGGTCGAAATTGGAAAACCCTGCCCTCCGGTCGTTCCTGGAGAAGCACATCACTCCAGATCCCCGATGAAAGCTGGATTCGAAAGCACTACCTCGACAAGTGCTACGACGAGGCCTTGGCGGGGATCCGTGCCGACCTCGGACAGCAGCCCATCTGGCTGTCTGTCGACGAGACGACCGATTCGGCAGGTCGATATGTGGCCAACATCATCGCGGAAAGCTTGTCCAAGGAGGGGTACTTTCGTCCCCACCTCGTCCAGTGCATGTTTCTGGAGAAGACCAACTCCGGGGAGATCGTGCGCGCAGTCAATGACACGCTGCGCTATCTTTGGCCTGATTTCAAGCCGGAGTGCCTCAAGGTCCTCGTCAGCGACGCCGCGGCCTATATGATCAAGGCTGGCCATACCCTGAAGGAACTCTTCCCGGACTTGCTGCATGTGACTTGCGTTGCCCACGCGCTCCACCGTGTCTGCGAGACAGTCCGAGAAATGTTCAAGGACGTCAACGACCTGATTGCCACGACGAAGAAGGTGTTCGTCAAAGCCCCATCGCGTGTTGTCCTTTGGAAGGAGCAGCAGCCCAATCTTTCTCTCCCCCCGGAGCCCATTCTGACTCGGTGGGGGACGTGGATCGACGCCGCGGTGTTTTACGCCGAGCACTTCGAGGCCGTCAAGGACATTGTGGACCAGCTGAACGATGACGACGCGATGGCAATCCGGAGTGCCAAGGACCTGGTCGGAAAGGCGGACATCAAGCTCAGTTTGGTCTTCTTAAATGCCCACGTGTCGTTCATCCCGAAGATCCTTAAGCAGCTGGAGGAGGCCGGCATGGAGCTGGCCAAGGCCTTCCAGCTCCTTGATCAGGCCAAGGAGGAGCTCGGAAAGATCCGAGGCTGCCGTAAGGAGATCCTGCTCACCAATTTCAAGGCGGTGCTGCAACGCAATCCCGACATTGGTGTGCTGAGGACAGTGGCTTTGATCCTGGATGGAGATCAGCACGGATCTGAGGTTGGTGTGCCGGCTGGAGTCAAGCTTGCCGACATCCCCCTCTTGAGGTACTGCCCCATCGTCAGCGTCGACGTGGAAAGGTCCTTCTCCATCTACAGAAACGTCCTCACCGACCGCCGACACCGCCTCACCAAGGAGAACATTACCAAGATAATGATTTCAAACACCTACTTTAACCGTTCCTAAAAGGGTCTTGTCAATTTCTTCTAGTCCTCTACTTATCAAACAATGCGGTTGCAATAAAGGTACCGAAACGTCATTTTTTACCTGTTTACTAGCCCAGAGTGCTTAATGTTGTGCAGGAAAAAGCTTACCATTTTTTGTTCTTTTTTTGACTGATTTCTGAAAAACTTGGTAATAATAAAAAATGAATAAAACGGGGGAAAAAAAATATTTCGGGATTTTTTCACATAAAAAAAAAACATTTCCGCTTTTCAAAACATAAAAGGCCTATTTTCTTAACATAAAAATCCGTAGTCTAGCTAATTAGGTAATAAGAATTCGGCTTACAACCCTATTTAACACCTTCCGGAAGGAACGTCATAGCTCCGGATCCCGTCGGCTAGTCAAAGATAAGGGGACTAACCCCCCCCCCCTCCCCCCTTGGTAAAAGGGGAAAGGCTGACGAGGAGATCCGCAACAGTATCATATGTGTGAATGACCCCTATGACGCAACATACTCAACTAAAGATGACGAGCGAGACCTACGGGTAAACAGTGTAAGGCACATATCCCCAACACCGACATGAAATTGAACGACTCCTTCCCTTCTGCCCAAGCATTCAAAACATTGCTGTGTAGCACGAGCGTCGAGCAACAAGGGGCGACTGCAAAAACTGATATGCAGCTACCTGACAGACCTTGCACAGAGTGTTGATGTTGAGATGGTCTACTCTGTCGGCTCCCACTGCACCAACTTGTTAACCCAGCAGCCAATGGAGAACTACAGCTTTAACCAGTCAGAGGCTGATACTGTCCTCTTCTCCACACGCGCAGTTCTCCGCGAGTCAGGCTACAGTGGCCCCGTTGTAATTGATGCCGCTGACACCGATGCCTATGTTGCGGCAGCGGCCATCTTGCATCAGCTCCCCGGATTACTCTATATAAAGAGGAAGCAGGAGATGGTCTTCTGCCGTGGCCTGGTGACTGACGAGATGGCAGACTGCATTGTGCAGCTGCACTGTATGACAGGCTGTGATGCCAATTCAGGCTTCTACGGCAAGGGTAAGAAGTCGATGTATGACCGGGTGACGAAAAGCCCTGTGGCAGCTGTCGCGGTGCGGAGATAGCCTTGACCTCGAGGAGGTTCTCGAGGAGCTCTTCCAGTTCACACGATGTCATCTATGGCGACAAAAAGAGTAGCACCATAGCTGAGGCCTGCGCAGCGAGGTGGAGGACACTGAAGAACAAAGCATTCATCCATCTCCCTCCAGACGCAGATAGCCGACATCAACACTGCCTCCGTGCAAACTATTTGGCGTATCTTTTCCGCCATCCCTCCCTGAAGCACCACCCCTCGCCACTCGGACATGGCTGGGAGCTGGTAGGTGGTCACTGTCGCCCTGTCCGCCACACCCGACCTGCCCTCCCGATGCATCTACCTGCACCAGGGACAGCCGAAGACAGTGGGGAAGATGACGAGGAGGAAGGAGATGATGCTGAGAACAGGGGGGATTCATCGGAATCTGATGATTCAGACTACAGTGAGGCAGAATGCTCTGATTCAGACTGACCACCTATAAATCTCATTGATTCACCAGTTTACACAAAAGCCGACGTGGTAACTTATTAATGTGTTTCAATTGTGTTGTGGTCAGTTTTCTACAAACCATGGCCAAAAAGTGTAAAATGATTTCTGTTGATATGTCATCAGTGGTTTCATTTGAAAACTGTTCACGTTACAGCCATTAAAAGAATTGTTTTTGAAGTGAGAGTTTAGTTACTTTCATTCATTCATCAATTACTTTAATGCAAGAGATCCCTATGAATGTAGTTTGCATTACGTTACGTTTTCGCTCTACCGGATGGCGGCCATCTTGGATTCCTGGGTCAAAATGATGTTGTTATGTCAAACCAATGTCAGATTCGGATTTCCTCATGGTCGATTTTTGCCATCTTGGCAAAACTTGGATGGTGCCGACGTTCATCTTGGATTTGGGCCTATAGGCCACGAAACAGATCACAAAGACAGCCTTCTTTCACCTGAAAAACATCGCCCGTCTCCATCCATCCCTCTCCTCCACGGCTGCAGAAACCCTCATCCACGCCTTCATCACCTCCCGTCTGGACTACTGCAACAGCCTCCTCTATGGTTCACCCTCAATATTCACCAATAAACTCCAATACATTCAGAACTCCGCTGCCTGTCTACTCACCCATTCCCGGACCCGTGACCACATCACCCCCGTCCTTTATAAGCTTCACTGGCTCCCCATCCCCCAGAGAATCCAGTACAAAATCCTCCTCTTGACCTACAAAGCCCTCCATAACCTGGCCCCATCCTACCTGACTGACCTCCTCTCCAGACACACTCCCACCCGCAACCTCCGCTCTGCTGGTACCAACCTGCTGACCCCCCCCCCCCCCCACCCCCCCCCCCCATCCGGACCAAATTCAGACCCTGGGGGGACAGGGCCTTCTCCATCGCTGCTCCCACCCTCTGGAACTCACTACCTCACACCATCAGAGACTCCTCCTCACTCACCGCATTCAAAACATCACTCAAGACCCACCTGTTCAACACTGCAGTGAACCCACAGCATTTAACCCCTGACTATCTCTTCTCCTTCCTTTTGCTTTGATTATTTACCTATTGATTTTTGTCTTTTTGCACTTGTTTTTTGTACTCTGTCAAAGCACCTTTGGGCTTCTTGAAAAGCGCTATATAAAACAAGCGTTACGCCTCGGTCCCCCGTCGGTGAAGTGATGTGAGTTGACAAAGTGGAAGACGCAGAAAACATGCTATGATATGATATTTCGCTCACAAGGTTCAGACATACATGGAGACGGTCATCTTGGATTTTGACGTGGCGACCCAATTTCCAATAGCGTTCTTCCTTGTGCCTAGATACAGCCACACACCAGGTTAGAATTTGGTACTTCGCTTATTTTTCGAGATATTACGCTCACAATGTTCAGATATATATATGGTGGCGGCCATCTTGGATTTTGACGTGGCGACCCAATTTTCAATAGCGTTCTTCCTTATGCCGAGATACACCCACACACCAAATTAGAAGTTGGTACTTCGCTTATTTTTCAAGATATTCATCTCACAAGGTTCAGACATACATGGCGGCGGCCATCTTGGATTTTGACGTGGCGACCCAATTTTCAACAGCGTTCTTCCTTATGCCTAGATACACCCACACACCAGATTAGAAGTTGGTACTTCGCTTATTTTTCAAGATATTCATCTCACAAGGTTCAGACATACATGGCGGCGGCCATCTTGGATTTTGACGTGGTGACCCATTCATCTCACAAGGTTCAGACATACATGGCATCAGACATACATGGCGGCGGCCATCTTGGATTTTGACGTGGGTTGCACCCACACACCAAATTTGAATGCGGTCCTTCGCTTACGCACGCACGCCCACACGCACGGACGGACGGACACACGGACGGAGGGGAAAACCATAGTCCCCCTTTCACGCCGCTGTGCGACGGGGGACAATAAATGTATCTATCTATAATTCCAGTAATCTCTGTGTGTATGTTTGTATGTTTGTATGTCTGTATGTCTGTGACCGCTGTTTCTCGACAACCACGGGTCCGATATACTTTAAACTTGCCAGGTATATTGCTGGGGACCCGAGGATGTGCCTTTTCAAGGTTTCATATTAATCGGAGAAGTAGTTACCGAGCTATGTCCAAAAAACGATTCAACCAATCAGAGAGCAGCGAGCTATCACGTGTGCCGAACGTGGCGAACAGACTCTGCCTCGGACGGCACATTTGAGAGCGTATTCATTTATTTCACATTGGAAAACTATGTTGCCGTTAAACTATGTTTTAAAACTAATTAAAACTAATTTGCGATTCATCGTAACTGCGATTTGCGACCTTCCGGACAGTGAAGACTGCACTTCCGGCAGCCAATCACAGAACGCGTTGTTGCGTAGGCGTGGCCGATGTGAGAGCGAGCCGAGCCGAGCGCGTGCGCCATTACGGTTCGTAATTCGATTTCTTCCGGAGAAAATAATAATTTCTCGATTTCTTATGCGCATTATTTCTCCCAATTCAGTCAGAGCGAAGGGCGGAAGCGAAGAGCGTTGTTTTTTTTGTTTACGGGCGTACGGGCGTACGGGCGGGGTAGAGCGTACGGGTAGCGTTTTTTTTTTTTTTTGGCAAGGAACGGGCACCCACGTACGGGCATGCCCTAGTTATTACAATTATTATAGGAAAAAATGCCGGGATTTTTAGGAGGGACATGGGTGCTAATTTTTTTATATAAGATCCATAGAAGTGAAATCAATCGTCAAACCTTACTAGCCAGAAAATGGTCACGGAATCGAGGTTCTGGACCTAACTATTTAATTCCTGTGTTGCTGGTCGTGTTTTCGTCCAATTTTCCATGCCAAATTATACCTAATTGTGTTGGTGTAAAATTTGTGGCGCTATTAAAGTTTGGCCTACTTGTCCCCTCGGCTAATCAGCTTGACGCTTCTGCCTGTTTTAACCCAACATGCTTTGTTTTTGCTTATTTTCTTCCAAATATTAAATCCTTCCATAATTCCCACCCCCCGCCCCCCCCCCCCCACCCCCACCTCAAAAAAACAACCAAAAACTCTTCTGCACTGTCCAATGTTCACCAACCTCTTGGTACTCCCAAGCACCCATTAAAAGTTGTCATTATTTGAATTTTTTTCATAAATTCAGATCTTGTGAAAAAAGAAAATGGCGATGAGAAAGATATCCTCGACCTTCTTCCATGCTCCAACATCCAACCAAAATGGGTGGAAATAAGAGTGAAAGCAAAAGCGTTGGTAATTATTTTTATATTCTTTTACACCTCCCTCCATATACCTCCCTCATTTTCCTGATCCAGTATTCTTATTCTTTCTCATGAATATTCTTTAGCTCAGACTAGGAGTACCGGCGTTGCCTGGTGATGTTCTAATCCTGTTGCCATTTTGAAGAAATAAATTTAGTTTTTTTTTCTATTCCCCTCCTTACACCCAAAAAGGAAAATTTATATTTAATATATTACACCCCCACCCCCACACACATTAATCGGGGATAATTTAACATTACCTTTCATGTAACTACAAAGGCTCAGACACTATAAAGCGATTTTTTTTTTTAATCCAAAAAAACCAAACTTTTTTTTTTGGCTAAACACTCCCTGGTACTCACTGATGAACCTCTGAAAGTTCGATGAATATCGGTTAAGCCATCACTGAGAAAAATGGTGGCACACACACACACACACACACACACACACACACGGCTCTCTTATAGTATAGATTATGAAAACCCCTGCTCTTGCCCTACCACCACACGTATACCATTCCTTCATAGCACATCAGCATTTGCTTAAGATGGTGTAGTTATAGAGGACTCATGAGCTTTGTGGATACAGATTTCCTTTGCATGTGCATTGTGATCATCACCACAGAAGGATGGGGCAAGGTTGACCTGGTGGACAGATAGTGAAACGAGAACTTTGATCTCGCTCATTGAAGATCAGGGAATGGTGGAGCTGTGCACGGGCAAACGACTGCAGAACTCCGACGTGTACCAACGCCTGAGCAGCCTCTTGGCTGAAAGGGGTTTCCACCGACCCTCCGAGCAAGTTCGTGCACGATGGAAGAAGCTCAAATTCTGGTACAACCGTGACAGGAGCACCACGAGGACTACAGGGCGCGTTTCACCCACGTTCCGTTTCTTTGCACAGCTCGATCACCTGTTGGGCCAAAACTCCCGAGTGACTTGTTTTAAGGCCAAGTTTGATCAAGCCTCTGTGGGAGAAACCATTTGTTCGACAGAAGAGTCTCAGGATGCAGGTTGGTGCTTCGCTAAAGCTAAGACGAGCATTTTTTCACATTGAACAAGTGATTTCCATTGACATCTGTTTACATATTGCTTCTTCTTGTAAAAAATACTCTGACAATCGAGATCAGAGCAAAGACAAAGACAATCTTTTTTTTTTGTCCCAAAAATCCAGACCCATTTTACCAAGTGTTCTTCCTCAGCGCAAACTAGTTCGCACCGGTGGATTGTTTCAAAATCTCAAATTTAGGGACCTTTGATGTAAAAGTAGTTGCAGGGAGAGGTTCCACACCTGGAACAGAGGCTTAAGAAACACATGAAGGATTGCTCATGCCTTCTTCCACTTCCTTTGTTGTCTTTCTGGAGATTAAAACACAGCAGGATCCTCCCGTCCAGTAATTCTTGCAATTCCTCTCAAACTCAGAAGGATGAAAGGTAGCATCTCCATTGCACATCATCCTCTAATCATCTGCCCATTCACAACTCACTGCAGCTTCGAATAAAATTGCTAATGTCACAGCACAATTGGATAGTGCAATTATGGCAGTAGCCGAGCATACTTAGCAACTGCGAAAGAGCTTGGTCGACGAGTTGTATGCAAACAGGCCACGTGTGGCCATCGGACTGCTGGCCAGCTGGAAATGGTACACAATGTGGGAATGTGTTGGTCGATTAGTCCCTAGACAAAGAAGAAGAAAAAACTCCTTTATTTCTCATTTGAGGAAATGTTCATCAGATGGAGAAACTTTTTGTGGGGGTGCGTTGTGCCATGAGTTGACGTTGCTGCTAATAATCATGACCTCATGTTTATATGTGGTTTATATTAAGTGATGGTGTCGATGCTACATTTCCACTTGCAAGTATCACGTCATGCGAGAACTGGCCAAGGCTTGTTTCAGCAAATTTCAGCAAAACTGCGGCCTTGAAGTGGTGTAATTGTGGCCACCAAAGGTTACGCATGAGAAGCAATAATGGTTTCGTCCCCCACATTTGTATCCGAATCAAGTGTCATTTTCTTTCACCCGCCTTGGGTGTACTATCTGCTTGAAGGTGCTTCACACCGAGGATATTGCAGCAAGCTCATTGGCAGGGCAAACCTGCAGGTGTAAATGTAGCATTCTATATGATGGACCACTGTTCAAGTATATGAGATTAGTATCGCAAATTGTGCAGGTCTTGGGAAGATCATTAATATAGCAGAGGAAGCCATTTTGATGCAAACCATGCTGCATTTGTATACGGCTGGAGAAACACCATGTGATATCACTTGGATGACAGTGACCAAAATAGCTGGGAATAGCAATCACTAATATACACACTGTGGTTAGTCTAGTAAAGAGATAGGCAAACCGTGGCAATCAGGGCATGTGTTCATCTTGGCCATGCTCAGCAGACATCGCTAATCTTACAGATGAGCTTCGTTCATAAAAGCAAACTAAAGAGTGTAGAGTTTGTTTTTGGGAAGGGGAGGGGGGAGTGTTATAGTCAAGATCTACTAGGCTCATTGAAAAGCAAAATTCATAGGAGGGGGAAAAGACAATGTGCTGACAATGGGGCAAAGAAGTCACAGTTGGACACAACAAGCAAGGGAATGAATGAACAGGAAAAGAGAGAGGGCAGGAGAAACATAGCAACCCGCAAAGAAAGAGGGTTGGATTAGGTCTGATTATTATCGGTGAAAAAACGATTATTGGTAGGCTTGGGGGATTACATGAGATGGTGGTGTATCACCAGTTGAATTATTTGAGGGAAGAGTGGGATTGAACCAGGACAATGTGCTTCCACCCATAGCAGAACATTCCGATAATTTAAAAAGCTTTAGATTCTACAGATCCTTGGGGATACATATGCGAAGTTGAGCTGCCAGCCCATAGGGGAGCGTGGTACGACACATAACTTTTGACAAAAGCCTCGTTGGCAGTGAGTAGTTCTGATCTCTCAAGGAATGCCATGGAATGATGGAGGATGCCCAGTCTGCAGCTGACTGTGGAGGTCAGCTTTTCGATATGGTCCGCTTAGTGAGGTTGTGGCTGATGGAGAGGCCGAGAAGCTCAAGTGACCAGGATGATCATGGAAGTAGACAGAAGGCTCGTTTGACAGAGATTTGCCAGGATTGAAACACATGTTCTATTTGTCAGACTAGTACCTAATCAATTCCAATGCTTACAGGTCCATTGGAGTCAAAAAGTGTTTTCCCCAACCATGAAGGAAAAGGAATGGTGCTGCACCAGCAAAATGAAGCAGAGATGTTAGTGCTTTTCTATGTAGTTTCCATCAATCACATTTTTCCCAGCAGTGGGTGAGTTCCCTGTTGCCATTGTAACAGAAGTTCTGTTTTTTCGCTCTGAAACATTTTGAAAAGGGGAAAAACAAATTTCTTTAGACATGTCATATGTGCAATTGTATGATTACGTGTTTTTAATTTTTTTTTTAACAAAAGTGCAAATATATGGATTTTCATTGTTTTAACCCTGCACCACTTATGTTATGTTATAAACACTATTGTGATATTAAAAAATAAAATCGCTTAAAGGGACACAATCGTGAATTTTTTTGAAGAGATATGTTTTAGATCACAAATGACCCATCAGCACAAAAAAAAAATTTTGGGAGAATAATTATTCACTTGTTATGCAAATGAGCTACTTCCGTCGATTCACGTGCATACGGCATCTTGAACATGAGAATAACTGATGATAAAACGCATCCGTACATGTCCGTCAATGAGTTGTGCCGCCCCATGACATCACGGGAATCGACGGAAGTAACCTTTTGCATAACGGAAGTGAAAATAGTCCAATTTTAAAACATGATTATCTGGCTTATTATTCTCCCCCAAAATTTTTTTTTGTGCTGATGGGTCATTTGTGCTCTAAAACATATCTCTTCAAAAAAATGCACGATTGTGTCCCTTCAATGGCACATTTAACGAGCATCACATCACTCTGATGTAGATAGAGAAATCAACTTTGTGACAAACTGTTATGGCTACATCACTCCATTACGTGTGATGCCATGGTTACACATGTTGGAATTTTAACAATTTGGCGCTTAAAACCTGAGCAGGAAATAGCCGAGAAATTCTGCCTTGAGAGGTCGGGTGATATTCATGAAGGATCGAACAACAGATTAAACTACAGAGTTCATAGAACACGATACCCAGCATCGTGTTACAGTTTATACTTCAATTTCAATAAAATTGCGATATTAAAGATCGTTAAAAAAAATTCACAAGTTTAGCGCTGCTGAAGCAGTCTTATACACCACCCTTACACACTAATAAGACGACGTTGTCACAGTTTCGTCACAGATATTCATAAAGGATCGAACAACAGATTAAACTAGAACACGATACCCAGCATAGTGTTAAAGTTTATACTTCAATTTCAATAAAATTGCGATATTAAAGATCGTAAAAAAAAAATTCACAAGTTTTGTGCTGCTGAAGCAGTCTTATACACCACCCTTATACACTGCAATAAGACGACGTTGTCACAGTTTCGTCACAGATATTCATAAAGGATCGAACAACAGATTAAACTAGAACACGATACCCAGCATAGTGTTAAAGTTTATACTTCAATTTCAATAAAATTGCGATATTAAAGATCGTAAAAAAAAAATTCACAAGTTTAGCGCTGCTGAAGCAGTCTTATACACCACCCTTATACACTGCAATAAGACGACGTTGTCACAGTTTCGTCACAGATATTCATAAAGGATCGAACAACAAATTAAACTAGAACACGATACCCAGCATAGTGTTAAAGTTTATACTTCAATTTCAATAAAATTGCGATATTAAAGATCGTAAAAAAAAATTCACAAGTTTAGTGCTGCTGAAGCAGTCTTATACACCACCCTTACACACTAATAAGACGACGTTGTCACAGTTTCGTCACAGATATTCATAAAGGATCGAACAACAGATTAAACTAGAACACGATACCCAGCATAGTGTTAAAGTTTATACTTCAATTTCATTAAAATTGCGATATTAAAGATCGTAAAAAAAAAATTCACAAGTTTTGTGCTGCTGAAGCAGTCTTATACACCACCCTTATACCCTGCAATAAGACGACGTTGAGTCACAGTTTCTGAGATGGAGGCTTTCTTGATCACCATGGAGTGCAGCTTATATGACGTTGTACATACCCATAATCGGCGGCCTCCTCACCCCAATACTACACCCTCTATTGCTGTATATCAATATACAGTGCCCTCAAAAAGTATTGGAGCAAACAGAAAAGTCACATTTGTTATTATTGATACATACAATACTCAATAAATTTGGATACGACATCAAAAGATGAATGTACATAGTTTATCTGTGTAGTTGTATAGCACTTTCAAACTCTTTTATGCAGTTGGTAAAAAGCAACGCTCCCTAATTACCTCTTGGTTTATCTGTCCTTTCCATATTCACTTGAAGAGAAAGAAAATTGTCAGGTGTACCACCTACACCTGCAAATGATTATACACACCAGGAATTAAATCGATGAATAGCTGAACTCAAAGGCCAAAATTAGAGTGAGTCATCCGAACAGTTATTGTGACATGCACACCTCTAGTCTTGCGTGCGTCGAACACGCAAGGCTATTTGAACAAGACGATTACTGTAATTAATTTATTTTCGAACAAGGGTTCTCAATGAACCAAATCAGTCAACATGGGAAAATGGCAGAACCAGACACGCACACAGCCTTAAAAAATTTAATAGGCACATGACACAGCACCGAATCCTGAGACACTAAGTCAAAACAAACAAGCACGATTAATAATCACAAAACTTATAGAAGCATTGCTGACGTTGAGCTCATTACTGACGTCATAGATAGAATATTCTTAATAAACGTGAGAAAAACAAGGCAAGAGTTTTATAAGCTCCGCCATCAAACGCGGACGTCGGTTATGCTTTCACCCGTCTGTTTGTTTGTCAACAGGATATCTCAAAAAGTTGCGGACGGATTTGGAAAAAATTTGGTGGAGAGGTTGGGTTTGTGACATGGACAAAATGATTAGATTTTGGTGAATATCTGAATCCGGATCTGGATCTGAGAATTTTTTAAGTGATTCTTCACGATTGAGAGATAGGGCCAAAACCGATATATACAGTCACGTGAAAAAGCAAGTACACCCCATGTAAAGTTTTGACTTTTTCAACATACAGCTATTTGATCTTCATTTCAACAATATTGATAGATAAAGGTGATATAATATAACAAATATCATGAAACATTTACATTTTGTAGTCCATTGTATAATTTAAATAAACATAAATGCAAATTTTGCAGGTGGAAAAAGTAAGTACACCCTTGGCTCTAATAGGTGGTATTGCCCCCTTTTGCAGAAACAACCTCAAGTTGACGTTTCTTATAACTGTCTACCAGTCTCTGACATCGACTGGGAGAAATTTTTGCCCACTCCTCCATGCAGAATTCTTTCAGCTGTGCAATGTTCGAGGGGATTCTTGCATGCACAGCTCGTTTCAAATCCCCCCACAACATCTCGATGGGATTTAGATCCGGGCTTTGACTTGGCCATTCCAGAACCCTCCATTTCTTTCTTTTCAGCCATTCCTTGGTGGACTTACTGGTATGTTTAGGGTCATTGTCATGTTGCAAGGTCTACCTTCGGTTGAGCTTCAACTTTCCGACAGAAGGCCTCACATTATCCTCAAGCACCCTCTGGTACAATGAAGAATTCATGGTGGATTATATGATTGTGAGCTGCCCAGGCCCTGATGCAGCAAAGCTGCCCCAAACCATTAATATTTCCACCACCATGCTTTACAGTTGGGATCAGCTTCTTGTGGTGAAATGCTGTCTTTGGTTTTCGCCAAACATGTCTTCTGGTACTGTGGCCAAGTAGCTCTACCTTTGACTCATCTGTCCAGAGCAGATTTGTTCCAGATGTGCTGGTCTTTGCCGAGGTGTTCATTGGCAAACTTTAGTCTTGCCCTGATGTTCTTTCTGGACAGCAAAGGTTTCTCCTGGCACACCTCCCATGTAGATCAAATTTGTGCAGCCTCTTTCTAATGGTGGACTCGTGCACTTTGACATCAACAGTTGCAAGAGCTACCTGTAGGTCCCGTGATGACATTCTGGGGTTCTTTGAGATCTTTCAGCATCTTGCGGTCTGCTCTCGGGCTGAACTTGCTGGGCCGGCCTGGCCTGAACAAGTTGGCAGTTGTTTGGAATCTTCTCCACTTGTAGATGATCTTCCGGACAGTCGAATGATTGATTTCAAATTGTTTGGAGATCTTTTAAAATCCCCTTCCAGATTCGTAGGCATCTATAACCTTCTTTCTGAAGGCATCAGAGAGCTCTTTTGATCTCGGCATGGTGAGGCTGCACACTTCAACAACAAAGAGCCAACCAAACGAAATGTCTGAGGTTTAAATAAGACAGGTTCCTCCAAGATCCTCTCTGACGATGTTCTAATCATTTGCACCTGAGCTGGTGCACCTGATTCAAATTTTAGGTATTTGAAGTCGTGATAAATGTAGGGGTGTACTTACTTTTTCCACATGCGAAATTTGCATTTATGTTTATTTAAATTATACAATGGACTACAAAATGTAAATGTTTCATGATATTTGTTATATTATATCACCTTTATCTATCAATATTGTTGAAATGAAGATCAAATAGTTGTATGTTGATATATGTTGAAAAAGTCAAAACTTTACATGGGGTGTACTTACTTTTTCACGTGACTGTAGCACGATATCGCAAAAAGTTGTGGATGGATTCGGACGAAACTTGGTGGACAGGTTGGGTGTCTGACAAGGACGAAATGATTCGATTTTGGTGAAGAAAAGAATCGGAGGATTTTAAAATTTCTTTAATTGATTCTTCACCATTGATTGATGGAGCCAAAAACGATGCATATCACGATATTTCAAAAAGTTATGGACAAGTTATGACAAAACTAGGTGGATGAGTTGGTTAGGCGACAAGAACAAGCCGATTAGATTTTGGATCAGGTCCGAATCCAGATGCGGTTTATCGGTGAAATGCAAAACGTAAACTGGTCAGCCGAGCGGAGGTATGCACTCCATCAAGTGATGTTCTAGTTTATCCTGTGCTCGCTTTCAAAATTTAAAGCAACATGTTCGGACAACCCAAACTTTCTTTCTTTTGTATTGGTATAGTTCCTGCTCTCCACAAAAAATTGAACATCCGGCAATTAAACAAAGCAATTGTTACTTGGCCGGCAGAAAACTACAATGTTTATGCTGCAAAACTCAACCACATTGTTTTTATATCAGCGGAAACTTTTGTTCCTAAAGACGGAGTGAAGTGACATCAGTCAAATGTGCCCTTTTACAGTCATAGTTTGAGCTGACCTTGGAAAGATAGCAGGAGTATTAAAAAAATTATTTACCAATATCAACAGGCCTCATGGAAGAGCAAGTTATGAATTATGCCTGCCAAAGGGAAAGGGGTCCTGTGCCTGTAAACTCAGTGTAGTAATTTTGTGTCAATGTCTGAATGTGGGGCCATTGCCCGAGCTTCTGTGCAGCATGCGACGATTCTGGCCCCAAGAAACGTCGAACTTCGGCCAGAAAACCCCATCCCTTCGTCTGTGACGTCTATATGGTAACCTATGATATCATGAATGCCTATCTTCGTGCAATTCTGTTGATTGGAGGACAATGAATGCATCATCTGTGAAAATATCATTAAATACTGTACTAGCAAAATATCTAATGCTAGAGTATTAAATACATGCTAAGGCCATGTAAAAAAAAATTAATTAAATAATCACAGTTTATCATCAGTTACCTTTCGAGATCGTTTCCACGAGCAACATTTCACATCAGCATGTGTGGGCAACCCATAAGCCATGTGTGGCCATTTCGTGAAAATGTGTGGCCAACTCTTCGCATCATCGATGGTGTTTTTAGTTTTTAGTGGATTACAAGGTTTTACTGTGTTGTACATCTTTCAATGAAACTTTTTATGTTGCTAAAAGCAAAGTAAATGAGAAAAATGTATAATTTAGTGTTTTTTAGTATTGTATATTTTTTCATTTTGGTATTATGTATATATTTTCATATTTTTAGTGTATTAGTGTTTTTAGTGTTATATATATTTATTTATTTATTTATATATATATATATATATATATATATATATATATATATATATATATATATATATATATATATATATATAACATGTTATATATATAGATATATAACATGTTATATATATATATATATAACATGTTATATATATATATATATATGTTATATATATATATATATATATATATATAACAAATTTATTTTGCAATCAACCAATTTTTTCATTTATTTACACGTATATTTTGTGCAATATGTATTGTTAAATTTTATGCTTTTGTAATTTTGAAAAGGTATTTTCTTTGTACTTTTGCGTTGTTTATAATTGACCTTGACCATCATTAGAATCCTGAAATAAATTTATTTAGCGAAACATTTGTTTTATTTAGCAGTGTCTCTTTAATGGGCTCTTACTTTAATTTTAGCTCTTACACGAACCTCGACTTGGTACACAAAAAATTTAAAAACAATTTAAAAAAGTGTGGCCATTTCTGTGATTGACTGGCCACATCCATGGCCAGGAAAAACAATTTGGTTGCCCACCCCTGTCCCTATGTCATAAGATATTTCAACGATAAATAAAAATCAACTACAGACATAACTAGTACGGCATTCAGTAGAGAGCATACTTCCACCAGGTGAACAGTTTACGTTTTGTATCTCAGAGTAGACCAGAAAATCACAACACAGAATCACATTTAATCAAAATCATCCGTCCACAACCTTTTGAGATTTGGCCCCAACTTTTGCGTTTTGGCCCTATCTCCCAATGGTGAACTTTGGCCCTATTTCCCAATGGTGAATTAAAAAATTATACGAGCCAGATCCGGATCTGGATACCGAACTTCACCAAAATTGAATCGATTCTTCCTTGTCATACACACAACCTCTCCACCAAGGTTCGACCAAATCCATCCATAACCTTTTGAGATATCCTGCTATGTATCGTTTTTGGCCCTATCTCCCAATGGTGAAGAATCACTTTAAAAATTCTAGCAGCCGGATCCGAATCCGGATCTTCACCAAAATCTAATCGTTTCGTCTTTGTCACATACGCTACCTCTCTGCCAAATTTCGTCCGAATATGTCCACAACTTTTTGAGATATCTTGTTCACAGACAGACAGACACACAGGGGTGAAAACATAACCTCCATCCACCTTTGATGGCGGAGGTATAAGCGACGTACATTCCACTACGTTACAAAACTCTTTCAAAAAATAGGCCGAGGTCACAAAAGTTATTCCTTGAATCAAGACGAGGAGAGCGATTAATACATGTCAGTCTTCATGAATCCATGGGGATTTATAGTCAGGTCAGTCCTTTGGGACTCATTTGCCACTGGTAAAATGCAACCCAGTGCTACCTGCCGCATGGTCGGGTTGTCGGCAACTAAACCAACACCCGTTACTGGTTTTGCTAGTGGGGAGGGTAACTGTGATACCCTGCCAGGACAAAAAACAATAACTGCCAAACGGCGGATGAGCTCACGTAGGGAGCCAACGGCCATCCAGTAAGAAGATGGTGTCTCCTAAATAAAACACCCATCCGGTTTGGACCGGTTCAAGTCATACTTTAATAATGCCTTTGGCGACTTTAACGTCGGCAGAGGCATAAAAATGGTACATGCTCGTTTTTGGTCTTGCACCCTCTGCTGTTTCCGTGCTCATCCTCCCCCAGCCCACCCCCTCACCCCCTCCCCCAAGGTTTCCGCTGGGTGCTCAAGGTCTGCCAACAATCCCCTTCTGGTGAAACTCACAAAATCCAGAATCACTCCTCACCTCTACTAATTTGTTCCTCTTTTCTCTCCCTGTGGAATCACCTTCCACATTCTCTTCAATCTCATTCTTCCCTCAAGGTTTTCAAGACCATCTCGCATGTTCACCACCATCTCAGATCATCCCCCATCCAAAACCATGATCTTTTCTACCCCCACTACCTCTCCCTATCCTCACCTCTTTCCAACTATGCTATTTTTCATTCTTGAGAGTTTGCTTCTGTATCCATCTTGTCCACCCCCTATGTTCTACCGTTGTCCTTATTCTTCCTCACATTCCTTATCTTCAAAGTCTCTCTCTATTTTGTCCCTCAACCCTGCTGTTGTGTGTTGTACGATGTCAACAGCCCCTCTACTTCTGGTGTTTGCTTTGTCCCATTATGTCCTGATCTATTCTATGTTCTAGCTCCTCCACATCCCTCGACTCTGTATTAAACATAGGGGCAATAGCCCTGGTGCTCATCTGGTAGAATAAAGCAGTATACTACACTGACTAAAGGTATTTTAAACCAATTCCAATGGTTGCTGGAAGACGGGGCAACATGTAGGATCATATTAACATAATCATAAGACTTTAAACAAACAATAAAAAAGACTTTTTTGGGGGGGGAGGGGCAAATCCCTCTCCCCTCCCCCTCCCCACCCCATATACCTCCTCAGAACCCAATTTTTGTAATGCCTTGAACAAACATTGGTATATCATAGTCCATGAGCCAGATCCAAAAATTTTGAAGTTGAGTATCAAGTTTGGGGACTAATTCCCACTATGATTTTTAGTTACACCAATGTCTGACGTCCATGAAAATGAGTGATGGACATTTCAAATGAGTACCTTAATGCCATTTCCGACGCCATCTTAAAAAATGGCTGCCATTTTCAAGGAATATTCATGTAATTCAAAACTATTGCTGCATGGTAAATTCTGATGGTGAAATCTTAATTTGTACTTATCAAATGTTATTCACTTTATAATTTGGAACATGTCAATACTTATTTTAACCATTTTTATACATGTTTGCCAAGAATATTGCTTAAAAATGCTTGGAAAATGCCTAAATTTGTTTTTTTTAAACTAGTCACTCCCAGAAGTTGTCTAAATAAGTTGGTTAAACCAAATTGGGGCAGATAGATCGAGATTTTCAGTAAAGGTAATGATTACCGACATGAGACTATTAGTCATAATTACCGTAGCCTCCGCGTTTTTGGTGAAAAATCCATTTATTTTGTTTGTATGCGGCCAAATTCTAAAACAAAATTATGGGTTAGGGGAAATAAAAATAGGCATAACGTTTGAACCACACAAGATAGGCCAACATATTACCACTCATAATGTGTGTCTTGAAGCCCTCTACGCATTGCATGAATTAATATGTAAATTGGATCAGTAATTAGGTCACCAGGGGTCACAAGGTCACGAAATTCAGGCACTACTGAAAATGAGTACATCGTCCAGCAAAAATTTACTTTAAAAATCGGTTACACGCATTTTCACAATTCTGATGCCTAGATAAGACCCTTACACCTATTGGTATGTGTTAAACCCATGTTAACAAGTTTACATACAATGAAGTATTAATTGATGTGTGGGGCATGCGAAACTGGAAATATGCCCTCCAGTACGTTGTGCTTTGCTCTCTACCCAAAACAGCTTGTGCAACGTCTATGAAATTGTAGGGAAATAGAAAAAGTTCTATGTTCTACTCAATGGCTATGTTTAGTCCTCTTCAAACCTAACCTCCATGGCATGCTGAATGAAATCTGAAAATGGTTTAGCCTATCGGTATCAATGTGACATACGAAGAGCTTGGTTTCAAAATGAAATAAATGTCAAATTTAACATTTTGGATTTTTTGTTGTCAAAAGATTGTCAAAGTGATCAAACTTTCCCTGGGCTTTTTCGTCCCAAAGTGCCGTAAATCCTGGGTTTCTTGGCAATAATAACATGTATATTATACATTTCCCTTTGAATTTTGACCTTTTCTGCCATTTTTCTTAAAACCTCGAAAATGGATTTATCTCGTTTTGGAGCCAAACTCTTCATATATACACTGATAAAAATTCGTTTACAAGTTTTTGACGTTAATCCTCTTCGTTATCACAATCACTGTCGCAATCATCTGAGTCCTGTTCAATATCAGCACCATCATCGTAATCATCGTCTTCTTGTGCCATGTTGGTGAAACTCTGCAGTTTACATGCAGCAGTGCACTTTAGACCATTAATTATGCAAGAACAGTCCAACTGGCGGCAACTCCGTGCACACTTGCATGACATGAGACTAAGACCGACATCTGGAGCCGGCAAGCCAGTCATCCACTGAATTATTAGTTCTCCTTCACTGTTTAATTCCCAGCCATGGCCTTCTGATGGCTTGGGGATGTCTGGAAAGCATTCTAGGCTTTGCCTCCAGATAGCAGCTTGGTAATTTGCACGAAGTGTGTGCTGCAGCAGTGTGTCTGCGCATGGTGGAAGCTGTCCAGATTCGACGTCGCCCTTTCTTGCACAGAACATATTATAGCGCAGATCGTTTACACCACATATCTTTGTGTTTTTAGAGTAAAGAAGACATGTGAACTCTTGGATTTGGTTGAAAACGTCTTGTGTCAGGTTCCACGATGCTCCAAGAGCTCCACGATGCACAATTTTTCCATACTGGGTGGGATGCTTCCAAGCTATTTCAGTTGTCTTAGCAAACAGAGCTTGATCGAGTACCATTGCAATGTTCTCAAGATGGAGTGAAGACATGATCTTTAAAGCATTGGAGAGAATCTCCTGCGCTGTTGCCATTTCTGTTGTGGGTGCATTTATAGAGGGCAGATAGCCTACAACATCTTCCATCACCTCCACATGACCCCTTGTCATGATGTTAAAACCTGTCCATGAGCTGACTTTCTGATGAAGTGGGTCGAGCAAACGCGTCAACACCCACAAGTGGTTTCTCCTCTGTGCTTTAGAAGCTGCATCTTCAAGAGTTCCAGACAAATCAGCTGTTTGTATTGCTGGCGGACCTTTTCTTTTCCCGACACTATACACTGGTAGCAGTTTATCCGATGATTGAATGGATCGTTTCTTCTCTTGTTTATCAACAACAGATGTTTTCTGTGCGGGCATACACGAAAATGATTTTGGTTGGACAATGATTCCATTGACTCGATGTGATGTTCCACCTCCACTCAGGGATTCTTCTAACCTGTCAATGTTGTCAAACGCTAATACTGTCGGGACAGAGTGGTGCACATCTGAAGGAAGAGAAACATCATCGCTGTTAACACTTGCTATTTTGTCAATACAGAGTGCTGTGTCAATCTCTTCCAGAGCTGTGTATGAACACCCATGTCCGAGTCTATTCAAGATTTTGATCAACTCAACATTACCAGTTAGTGTTTTGATAGCCCATGGAAGCAAGACATGTTTTGATGTTTTCACTGTGCCAACACTTACTGCAGTGATGACATCCTGTGCCATCGACCATGTTAGTCTATTTATGCGAGCAGAGCCGTTCTCACTTCCACCAAGTAAGATTCTCAAAAATCTCTGTAGAGTCGGTGGAACTTTCACATAATCTGGAGTGAGGTCTGCTGGCTGAGGAGGCCAATTGTCATTGAAGGGAGCGGCTTTAATTTCATCTCGCAGTGACATGGCTGCTTGGACAATTAAGTTGTCATTACTGGCTTTTTCAAATGTTTCCAGCTTTGATTTCACGTGGATCAACTCAGCAGCTAACATCGTTTTGGTTAGGTTATCAGGCATTAGGTAAACGTGACGGTTCTCTGTGAAGAAAGTCAGTGAATCGCAGAACTGCATCTCTATACTGCGCCGGATATTTTTCTTGGTGGAATTGGTGATCTCACTTATGCCTGCAGACGCCATTGATGACACAAGCTTGGCTGTGATATCGAGCAGTGGAATAATCCTTGGATTTGAAAATAGATTGTTCCGGATGTATTCAAACAGTTTTTAGTGATGCTTTCTCAACCTTTTGATATTGAATGTAGTCTTCTTCACTCGGTTCTGGAGTCTGCAATTCCCCTCTTCTCTCTGGACGCATGTATTCTCGGTAGCACGATTTATGGTAATGAGCCTCGGCTGCAACTATATCTCTTGCAGTCACGGCCAACACTCTGTCGTCATTACGGTTGATTGCAGCCTCCCTCACGGTTTTGTCTGACCGCAGCTCAACAGCTGGATTAAGAGCCTCTCTCGACTGTGTTCCCTTGATATACTTTGACACCCGCAGACAAAAGATGCATTTCTTTTCATACACTCTCTCGTTAGATGACGGCTCATCTCTGGAAGATCGTCTGGGCGCAGTATCGGGCACATTTGCCAAAGAACTGTTGGATTGCTCTTGAAACTTAGCTAATGACTTTTTGTGTGTAAAGTCACTTTTTGTGTGTAAAGTCTGACCTGCAAGACCTGTGATAGTATATTGGAACATGCGGAAGTTCAGCTGGGCTCTCTTCAGCAAGCTGAAGAATGGGTTTAAAATTTCGTATGGTCGCTGCATTGCAAAGTGTCTGCCATGAGTCATTGTCATTTGGCTTGCTCAACTCATGCAGGGCTGATTTCTTGCTGCAAATGATACATGTTCCTGTCCCATGCTCCAGCTTTCTCCGTTTAACCATTACTTCCGATTGAGACATTTCAAAATTGTTTATAAACCATGTATATATAGGTGGAATGGCACTTTTGGGCAGAAGATATAATCGTCATCCATGCAATCTGAAATGAGAAAATGATGGGGGAAAATTACCATACTTGTATATGCAGTTGAAATGTGAATCTAGCTAAACAAATCTGAAAATCAATATCTTTTTCCTTCAGCTGAAAATAATACCAATATAAATATAAAATATTGTGTCCTCAATACATTTCTAGCAAAACATGTAGCCCTCGAAATCAACCAGGATTGATAAAGACAAAGGCATAAATACGTTGAATAGACGATTTTAATACTACAAGAACAAAGAAAGAGTACATACAGTAATTTCAATAGAAACTACGACATAATCAAAGCATAATAAAACCAATGCAAAACTACACACAGATTGCCCACAAAGAAGAGTAGTTTCTCATCCAACAGGTGTAAGGGTCTCATCTTTGAAGAATAGAAGCACAAAACTGTGAAAATGTGTGTAACCGATTTTTTAATTTAATTTTTGCTGGACGATGTACTCATTTTCAGTAGTGCCTGAATTTCGTGACCTTGTGACCCCTGGTGACCTAATTACTGATCCAATTTACATATTAATTAATGCAATGCGTAGAGGGCTTCAAGACACATTATGAATGGTAATATGTTGGCCTATCTTGTGTGGTTCAAACGTTATGCCTATTTTTATTTCCCCTACACCATAATTTTGTTTTAGAATTTGGGCACACAAACAAAAAACTAGGTTTTTCACCAAAAACGCAGAGGCTACGGTAGTTATGACTAATATTCTCATGTCGGTAATCATTACCTTTACTGAAAATCTCAATCTATCTGTCCCAATTTGGTTTAACCAACTTTTATAGACAACTTCTGTGAGTGACTTGTTTAAAAATAACAAATTTAGGCATTTTTCCAAGCATTTTTAAGCAAAATACTTGGCAAACATGTATAAAAATGGTTAAAATAAGTATTGACATGCTCCAAATTATAAAGTGAACAACATTTGATAAGTACAAATTAAGATTTGACCATCAGAATTTACCATGCAGCCATAGTTTTGAATTACATGAATATTCTTTGAAAATGGCAGCCATTTTTAAAGATGGCGTCGGAAATGGCATGAAGCTACTCATTTGAAATGTCCATCACTCATTTTCATGGACGTCATACATGTGTGTAACTAAAAATCATAGTGGGAATTAGTCCGCCAATTTGATACTCAAATTTTGTCTGGCTCATGGACTATCATGGGTGATTAAGGTTGTGGTGAAGTTTCAGAGAAAAGAGCAAATACCTACTTTTGGGGTGGGATGGGGGGGCAACATAACCCCCTTCCATAGACTGCCTTAGACCCTGATTTATTAAATGACGGGAACAAACGTTGGTACATCATGGGCGATGAACGGAATGTTGAGGTCAAGTTTCATCGGAATTGAATGTGCAGTTTCTTAGAAGAAAGAAAATACCTATTTTGGGGGGCAACCCCACCATAGACACCCTCAGGTCCGATTTATTTAGTGCCGTGAACAACTTTTGTATATCACAAGTGGTGAAGGTTGTGGTCAAGTTTAATCGAAATTGTGTTTGTAGTTTCAGGGAAGAAAGCAAATATCTATTTGGGGGGGTGGGGAGGGGATCCAACCTGGATCGACTTTGACCCCCAGTAGATCCCCTTAGACTCCGATTTTTTTTTTTAATGCCGTGAACAAACTTTCGGCACAGCACAACAAATATCATTTGTGCCAAATTTGGTCACAGTCCCTTCAGCGGTTTCGGAGAAGTTTCAAGTGTTTACGGACGGACTAACAGACGGACGACGCGCCATCGCATAAGCTGCCCTGAACTTCGTTCCAGGTGAGCTAAAAAAAAATAAAAAAATGTGAGTTTCGCTTTGTTTGTTAACTTTCTTGTCCATTCATTCATTGATGGCACATTTCAGAATATTTATTGGTTTAAAGTATGTTAAACATTTATAAACTATTTATTAGACAATGGTATTGTTAACACCACTCCGACACTACCATTTGAACAATAAGACTGGTAGAAGTCTTGATACTCACTCAAATTAATTAAAATGACCAAAGTTATAGATAACCAAATTCAAAAGTGGACCGTGATCAACCAACTGAGAAAATAATGAGCACACATTCACACAGATCAGATACATTTTGTAAAATTCAAAGCCCTTTAGCTTCAGATACGTTTCTTCAGTTTTGTTGGAGAAACAAAACATTTTTAAGCCTCCGGCGACGAAGTCCGTCTGGCTGTCCATCTGTCCGTAGGTGATAGGTTTTCGTTACCGCGATAACTTCAGAACGGCTAAAGGGATCTTAGTAAAACTTGATGCAGGTATGTATAATGAGGTAAAGATGAACTGATTAGATTTTGGGCTCACGAGGTCAAAGGTCAATGGTCAAAGTCTGTAATATGTCTATAACTTGTGAACAGCTGAGGGGATTTAAATTAAAACTTGGTACAGGTATGTATAATGATGTAAATATGAACAGATTACATTTTGGGGTCAAGAGGTCAAAGGTCAGAGGTCATGTCAGGTACAAATGTGATAATTTGAGAACAGTTGAATGAATTTAAATCAAACTTGGTACAAGTATTATAATGATGTAATAATGTGGGTGGAAGCATATCGGTCGACGTCGTGACGTCGAAGTGTGTCGTTTTAGTATTGAGATGTCTTATATAATGATATACAGTCACGTGAAAAAGTAAGTACACCCCATGTAAAGTTTTGACTTTTACAACATATTTCAACATACAGCTATTTGATCTTCATTTCAACAATATTGATAGATAAAGGTGATATAATATAACAAATATCATGAAACATTTACATTTTGTAGTCCATTGTATAATTTAAATAAACATAAATGCAAATTTCGCATGTGGCAAAAGTAAGTACAAGTGGTGAAGGTTGTGTTCCACCTGCAAAAAAAACATTTATCACTACTTCAAATACCTAAAATTAGAATCAGGTACACCAGCTCAGGTGCAAATGATTAGAACATCGTTAGAGAGGATCTTGGAGGAACCTGTCTTATTTAAACCTCAGACATTTAGTTTGGTTTGCTCTTTGTTGTTGAAGTGTGCGGCGTCACCATGCCTAGATCAAAAGAGCTCTCTGAGGCCTTCAGAAAGAAGGTTATAGATGCCTACGAGTCTGGGAAGGTATTTAAAAAGATCTCCAAACAATTTCAAATCAATCATTCGACTGTCCGGAAGATCATCTGCAAGTGGAGAAGATTCCAAACAACTGCCAACTTGTTCAGGCCAGGCCGCCCCAGCAATTCAGCCTGAGAGCAGACCGCAAGATGCTGAAAGAAGTCTCTAAGAACCCCAGAATGTCATCACGGGACCTACAGGTAGCTCCTGCCACTGTTGATGTCAAAGTGCATGAGTCTACCATTAGAAAGAGGCTGCACAAATTTGATCTGCATGGGAGGTGTGCCAGGAGGAACCTTTGCTGTCCAGAAAGAACATCAGGGCAAGACTAAAGTTTGCCAATGAAAACCTGGGCAAAGACCAGCACTTCTGGAACAATGTGCTCTGGACAGATGAGTCAAAGGTAGAGCTATTTGGCCACAGTACCAGAAGACATGTTTGGCAAAAACCAAAGACAGCATTTGACCACAAGAACCTGATACCAACTGTAAAGCATGGTGGTGGAAATATTATGGTTTGGGGCAGCTTTGCTGCATCAGGGCCTGGGCAGCTCACCATCATAGAATCCACTATGAATTCTTCATTGTACCAGAGGGTGCTTGAGGATAATGTGAGGCCATTTGTCGGAAAGTTGAAGCTCAACCGGAGGTGGACCTTGCAACATGACAATGACCCTAAACATACCAGTAAATCCACCAAGGAATGGCTGAAAAGAAAGAAATGGAGGGTTCTGGAATGGCCAAGTCAAAGCCCGGATCTAAATCACATCGAGATGTTGTGGGGGGATTTGAAACGAGCTGTGCATGCAAGAAACCCCTCAAACATCGCACAGCTGAAAGAATTCTGCATGGAGGAGTGGGCAAAAATTTCTCCCAGTCGATGTCAGAGACTGGTAGACAGTTCTAAGAAACACCGACTTGAGGTTGTTTCTGCCAAAGGGGGCAATACCACCTATTAGAGCCAAGGGTGTACTTACTTTTTCCACCTGCAAAATTTGCATTTATGTTTATTTAAATTATACAATGGACTACAAAATGTAAATGTTTCATGATATTTGTTATATTATATCACCTTTGAATGAATGAATGATCGTTTTAAGGCCATTTTTCCCCGCTAGAGCGGGGGTTAACCTTTATCTATTAATATTGTTGAAATGAAGATCAAATAGCTGTATGTTGAAATATGTTGAAAAAGTCAAAACTTTACATGGGGTGTACTTACTTTTTCACGTGACTGTATAATATGTTTGTCGCATTTTGTACAATTCAAAGCCCCTTAGCTTAATATAAATTTCTGGAGCAATTTTTTGTTCTTGTTTCTTGTTCTTTAATTTCTTTTAATAATTTATTTTAATTTAATTAAAATTTAATTTTTATAATATATTATAATATTGTATTATATTATAATATTATATTATATTTTTTATTATATTATACATTATAATATTTATTATAATATTTATCATCATAATAATTTATATTATTTTTATTATTTGTAATAATAATAATAAGTTATAATATTATATATGTTATTATATTACATAATATATAATATTTATTTATTTATTATAATATTTATTATAATAATAGCTAAAATAATTTTTTAATAATTTTTTTTGTTTAATTTATTGTTGAAGGAACAAAACATTTTTTTGAGATGTCTTATATAGTAATATATATGCATGTCACATTTGTACAATTCAAAGTGCCTTAGCTTAAGATAAATTTCTGGAGCAATTTATTGTTCTTGTTTCTTCTTCTTTAATTTATTTTAATAATTTCTGTTAATGTAATAAATAAATAAAAATTTTAATATTGTATTATAATATGATATTGTATTATATTATATTATATATTATATTACATTATATTATTTATTTATTATATTTATTATATTATATATTTTATTATATTATGTTATATTATACATTATATTTATTTATTAAAATATAATTTTTATTATTTAGTTGTAAGTATAATTTATAATATATATATAAATATATATATTATATAATATATAATATTTTTTATCATAATATTTATTATAATAATAATAATTTAAATATTTTAAAATAATTTATTTTGTTTAATTTATTGTTGGAGGAACAAAACATTTTTTTGAGACGTCTTATATGGCGATTATATATGTATGTGTAAATGTTCTCGCGTGGAAGCATATTCTTGAACGGGCACTGTTAATAAACTTGTTTTTTTTATCTGGCCTGATCATTCATTATGGCACTTTTTAAATAAAGTGAATTAAATGATTACATAACTGGCTCAAAAATAATGAAAAGACAGTTATTTCAGAGGACAGTGGATGAATTAAAAATAAATAATTTATATATGTGGATAAAAAAATTGTTTTACCAAGATGTGTGTAAAAGTATCGCAATATAATTGTACAACTCTTGATTTAATTTACTTATCATCCATTTTCAGACAAGTGTGTCATGACATTCAAACCAATTCTGCCAAAAAGGAACATCATAATCTCAGTAAACTGACTTTTGAGCCACTATATTATGTTTAAATTAAAAAATTTACATTTTTTGACTTTACAAGATTGAAGTGTCCAAGAAAGATTTTTATAACCACAAACGTTTCATTTTTCTAACAAGTGTAATTTTGTTTGCAATGCCATTCACAAATAATCTTTTGATTTTGGCAATGTGATGTCAACAGCGACAAGTTTTATTATACAGTGCCCTGCCAGAATAAAATGAATATCTCAGATTGTAAGGAAACTTCATTTTCCAATCCGTTATACATATACAATCAAATGGACTACATTTAACACGTAACACGTTCTTTGGTATCATACGTTGCTTGAAGCCATGAAGGCATCGACTGGATGATGATATTGTGTGACATTCTTCTTTTTTTGTATACTTAGTCTAAGCTTGTATGAGAGCTAAAAGTATGAGTCTAATACAGATTATTGCCAAATGTGGAATAGATTTTGTTGCAGCTCTTGTGTATTACTCGGCCAAGGTCGGCTTTTCCCGATCAATATCTCCAGACATGTTCGAGATCGTTTATGTCAGGACTCTGTGGTGCCCAGGCAAGAAGCTTCAACCCGCTCCTTCTCTTCCAGGTAGAGGTGGTTCTGGGTGTACGACATGTGGTGCCATCTTCCTGCAGCAAATGTATTTCATACTGAAAAATGCCTTCATGGTATAGTTGTAAGAGAGTTGCTTAAGTGCCAGCAAGGCATTTTGCAGTATGATGCCAAAGGACATGCTACGACATATACTAATAAATATCAACCTTTTGATTGTGTTCATATAATGGACTAGCTGGGGCACCTGACGTTGCCCAGGTGAAACAAAAAACATTATCAAATTTGAGATGAGGGCAAATACAATTGAAAAGCAATTACATCCAAATTAGAATCAATCACAAATGTCAAATCATAGTAACTATATAGACATCTTCATGGCCTCAGTATTATTGCAGTTTTGCCATTTGAGGCTAGAATTAAGAGGTTCATTGGATTTACAACTCTTGAACATCCCACATAAAGTTGTCCAAAAATTGAAAGGCATGTCTATGGGTACGAGAGGTATTCTGGCAATTAAAACATCTTCTCTTTTGGCACTTCCAGTAATAATGATGGCTGCCAAAACATGTGGCATTAGACTCTTCACACTGTCTGGTTACATTGCATAGCATTGGTGGGTCCAGGTTTCACAGCAACATGATTGGTGTACCCCCACCCCACCCCGACTCCAAGTCTTCAAACACCCTCTCCACCGCACCACAGCTCCTCACCACCAATCCCCCCCAACCCCCTACACCCGCCAAGCCTCAACCTCCTTCCGCTCATAATAGCAAATGTGCATTCCCACATCGAAACAGCGGAATATTTAACGCTTTTCCCTCCTCTATAATGCAGATCAGTTTAGCCATCTCAGAGGAAAAATGGCGACACACAAACATCTCTTATAGTATAAAATATAGATTGTTATAATAAAGTTTGTTTACAATAAGTGGTGTTCATTTTTTCTGGCAAGGCAATATATTTCCTCGCTCTTCATATCACCATTTTAACTCCATTTTGCTTTGCTCATGAGAAACAATTCTAATGAGGTGTCGCTACTACCAATAAGGAAATAAAAATGTATTGCCAAATACACACTTAGGCAATTCATCAAGGATTTTGTTACGCATTATTTTTGCCAAATGAAAAAAAGATATCCCAGCTTACGATTGTATTTACAATGTTCGATTCCGACAGCAGATGATGTTATTGAAAGTTAAATATTTGAGGGTATTTTTTCATGGATATGGGGCCAGATTTAGGCTAACCTAATAGACTTTGAAAGAATGGTTATAAAGACAAAGATGCAAATGAAAAGTGTATTTCATGAGAGCATTAAAGATAATGGAGTTACCCATTCATCATCAGGGGCAAGGAAGGCCAGAGGAAAGCCAACCTGGTGGACTGATGAGGAAACGAGGACTCTCATCTCACTCATCAAATCTCAAGGAATGGTGGAGCTGTGCACGGGCAAAAGACTGCGAAACTCAGATGTGTACCAGCGCCTGAGCCGCCTACTGGCCGAAAAGGGCTTCTTGCGTCCTTCAAAACAAGTCCGAGCACGGTGGAAGAAGCTCAAATTCTGGTACAACCGGGACAGATGCATCACGCGGAGTACAGGCCCCGTCTCCCCCACATTTAGATTCTTTCGGCAGCTGGATCAGTTATTAGGGCCGTGTCTGCAGAATTGGTGCACAGAGGCGACGGACTCCACACCTTGCCCACAGGAACGTTCCCAAAATACAGGTTTGTGACAAATCAAGTTAAGAAAGTTACTATACCGAGCTAGTAATTTTTTTTGTTGTTGTTGTTGTTGTATACAAGATCGAGGCTCGTGAAATAGCTAACATTAATCACACAAAAAGTCAAACCGACACATAAAACACAAAAAATAAGGGGAGCGATAGACAAGATGGGGAGAGAGGGGGAAGGACACAAACACATTTGAGAGCAGGGACATCGGGAGAAATGTGGGAGGGGGAGGGCTTGGGGGGAGGTGGGAAAGGTATAAAACATATGAACACTGCAAGGGCTTCCAGGAAAGAAGTTGGAATTTCAAAAAAAAAAGTGTATCTGGGGTGAATTAGCAGGGGTAGAAAAGATCAAGGTTTTGGATGGGGGAAGATAAGAGATGGTGGTGAACAGCTTTTTAAAGACCTGGAGGGAGGAGTAGGATTGAAGGGAGTGGGGAGTTTGTTCCAGAGGCGGAAGAAAAGGGGAATGAAAGAGTGAAGGTGAGCAGAGAGCCTAGATTTTGGCAGTTTAACCATAAGAGGGTTGCAGGCAGATCTTGTGCGACCTGAAGGAATATTGGGGGGACAGAGCACAGAGAGAGCTGGGGGGGAAAGGCCGGAGAGGAGTCGGTAGAAGACAGAAAGACCACCAACCTGCCTGCGGTGAGTGAGTGAAAGGCCCTTGGAGTTAGCTTCATCGCAGGAGATTCTTGGATTGTAGGTGTCCGTGGAATGCCAGGCGATGTGTCTGTATGATGGCAGGGTAGTTTGTTTGGTTGGTAGTGCGTTTCTCTTCAAGCTTTATCATCTTGGATTTGGTCCCAAGGGAGTAGCAATGGATCTATGCATGAAACATGCTGCATGGAGGTCAAGATAAAACATAAAAAACCAAGACCCCCATATGCAAGAGACTTGTGTAATTTTAGTAAACTAGGGCATGCCCGTACTATATCTATATCTAAAATTATATCCCCCCCCCCTCTATTTACATGAAATGGTTTGGTCCAAAGCGAACGGCTTGCGAGTGGTGACAATCCCCCCCCTCTATTTACATGCAATGGTTTGGTCCAAAGCGAACGGCTTCCGGAGTTTGGTAAAGAAATCGCCATCGCGTGCACAAACGCGCAGGAAAGCGAATGAATCGCAAATTCGTTTTTATTAGTTGTAAAACATAGTTTAACGGCAACATAGTTTGCAAACGTGAAATAAATGAATACGCTCTCAAATGTGCCATCCGAGGCAGAGTGTGCCCGCCACGTTCGGCACACGCGATCGTTCGCTGCTCTCTGATTGGTTGAATCGTTTTTTGGACATAGCTCGGTAAGTAATTGTCCGATTAATATGAAACCTTGAAAAGGCACATCCTCGGGTCCCCAGCAATATACCTGGCAAGTTAAAAGTATATCGGACCCGTGGTTGTCGAGAAACAGCGGTCACAGACAAACGTACAGACAGACAGACAGAGATTACTGGAATTATAGATAGATAATAGCACACGCTGCAAGTGAGATTATAAGACTATCACACTCCATAATGCTATAGCTCTCAACATCCACTAACCTCAGAAAACACGCGCACACAATCGCTTTGCCCTCTCATAAATAACATTCTGCGCTATGTTGTGCATAGGAAACTACAACTGTGGGCGTTAACCTGGCCGTCATGTCTGTTGGCATTACTAGTTAGTGGACATTAAAGATCCCAAGATGCCCTTCACGAAGAGTCGGTGAGCTAAAGCCAACACCCTCAACAAATTACAAATTCCTGCCCCAACCTATAGGGGGCACTGCATCAGCGGAAACATTCACGCCCTCAACCCCACCCCTCTCCCACAGCCAATGATGCTATTAGCAGCTACATGCTGCATACGAAAGTAAAACTAGAACAGATGCAAGTACATTGTAGAATCGTGAGTCAGGGACCGACGAGAAGCTACAAGAAAACAAAACAATGACGAGTTGTTCAGTTTGTGTGTGGCCTCTTGCGAACTCTCATGTTTCTGTCAGTCGTTATGCTCATGAAGTTGGTTTGTGTAGCAAATAAAAAATAACAAGTACAGATACATTCAAAGTACACCGCCCCCATGCCAAATAAATAAATAACATCCTCCAACGTAGCCGTGCATCACATAGAAACGGTATTGGAAGGGAGAGGTGTACAATAATTATTGATTGAGTAATTGCATAATTAAAATCAATAAATAGTAATCGTAAAATAATTTTTTATCAATTGGCTAATCGCATACCTCAACCACCAGTGTTTCATCTGAAGCTGTAACTTCTGTTTACGAAGCTGTAACTGTTTTTGTCAAAGCACTTGCTCACTATTGTGCAGAAATTTCAGCTTCTTAGCTCAAAGTATGGCTGATATATCGCCCAGACAAACAAACAAACAAACAAACAAACAAGCAAACAAACAAACAAGAAAGAAAGAAATCGGAGTGAAAACTGAGTACTCCCTTTCAGCGTGCGTCATTGGCGAGCCCCCTTCGGTGCCCGGCAATGACATCATGCAGCGCCTAGAGATGGCATAGGAAAGGAGCGGTGTACAACAAACAAGTACAGATACATTCAAAGTACACCGCCCCCATGCCAAATAAATAAATATCCTCCAGCGCGGCATTGCCGGGGCACCTCTGGCGCCAGTAATGCCGCTGTGCAGCTCATAGAGAAGGTATTGGGAGAGAGAGTTGTACAATAATTGATTGATTAATTGCGTAATTAAAATCAATAAATAATAATCATAATATAATTTCTTAATTGGCCAATAGCATACCTCAACCACCGGTATTTCATCCAAACCACCAGTGTTTCACATTACTTGGTCACTGTCGTGTCCAAATATCAGCTTCCTAGCTCAAAAGGTGCCTGAGATAAGGCCCTGATGAGAAAGAAAATAAATAAGTGATTAATAATGAAAATAAATAAATAATAATGGTAACATTAAATTATTAATTAATTGGCTACGAGAATACCTAAACCACCACCGTTTCATCTGAATCTGTAACTTTTAAAAATGAATGAAATGTCGTTAATCGAATAATTAAATAATTAATCGATTAATCAATAAATCAAAAATACCCTTTACAGCCAAATCACTTGGTCATTGTCCTGTCCAAATATCCGCTTCCTAGCTGAAAAGGTGCCAGCCTGAGATAATGTCCAGATGAGAAATGAAATAAATAAGTACTTAATTAATCGATAATAATTAAGTAACTGATCAATTAATTGATTAATCAAAAAAACAGAAATAACGATTCAAAGGATGGCTGAGACATCGCCCGGACAAACAAGAAAACAAACAGGAAAGAAAACAAACAAACAAACAAACAAGAAATGTTGTGCATAGCATAATACTTGCGAAGTCCCTAAAATAAGTTGTTGGCCTATGATGACCTCAAAAATACTTGGTGGTTGAATTGATTGTCCAGATTTGCAAATGCTCCTCAAATTTCAAGTTAATTGGATGAAAATTGAGGATTTTAGAAATCTGGCCTATGTTGACCTTTTGGGGCATATTGACCTAAATATATAACTGGTGGGTGTATTCAGTGACCAGATATGCAAATCCTCTTCAAATTTCAAGTCAATCGGATGATAATTGAGGATTTTAGAAATCTGGCCTATGTTGACCTCAAAAATAGTTGGGGGTTGAATTCAGTAACCAGATCTGCAAATCCTCTTCAAATTTCTAGTTAATTTGATGAAAATTGAGGATTTTAGAAACTTGGCCTAAGTTGACCTTTTGGCCTATGTTGACCTCATAAATACTTCGTGTTTGAATTCAGTAATCAGATATGCAAATCCTCTTAAAATTTCAACAATCAAATGAAAATTGATTTTAGAAATTTAGCCTATGTTGACCTTTTGGCCTATGTTGATCTCAAAAACACATTGGTGATTGAATTTAGTGACCAGATATGCAAATCCTCTTCAAATTTCAAGTCAATTGGATGATAATTGAGGATTTTAGAAATTTGACTAAGTTTGTGACCTTTGGCCTATGTTGACCTATTGACCTTTTGACCCCAAAAACAATAGGCTTCTTGCTTATGACCAACTCTCCCATTTGGTGAAGTTTCGTCAAGATCTGTTGAAAATTGTGACCTGTAGGCGACTCACATACAGACAGGCAGGCAGACAGACAGAATAATGCACAAGACCAGCCAATATACTTGAAAAATCTTCGATTTTCACAAGTAACAATTGGGGTGAAAACCGAGTACTCCCTTTCAACTCGCATTATCACCTGGCCCCCTTCGGTGCCCGCCGATGACGTCATGCAGCGTCTGGAGATGACATAGGAAAGGAGCGGTGTACAATACATGTCATGAGAATGCATACATCAATGGAATAAATGTCAACGTGAATGTAAAATACGTCTATCAAAAGACATGTGGTCCATGATGGTTACACACACCCCCTCCAATCCTTCCTATCGTAATGTTGTTGTTTGTTTTGTTTTTTTAATTTAACCATCCTGCAATTCCCAAACTCAATCCACCCACCCTTGTCTTTTTTTTTGTTTGTTTTTTTGTGTATATGGTCAGGCTCGAGAAAGAGCGAGTACACTGAACGGATCAGGACGTAACAGACAGAAAAAGGGGCGCATGCATGGGATGGAAAAGGTGGACACAGAAGTGAACTCTAAGAAGGGAAAACCAGAAAATTGGAAGGAGAAATTTGGGTGGGTTAAAAGGGTAGAAAAGATCATGGTTTTGGATTTGGGGGGAGGGGGTGATCTGAGATGGTGGTGAACAGCTGTCTTCAAGACGTCGATGGAAGAATGAGATTGAAGAGGATGTGGAAGTTGATTTCACAGGCAGGAAAAAAGAGGAACAAAGGAGTGGAGATGAGCAGCGATCGTGGATTTAGATCGTTTCACCAGAAGGGGGTTGATGGTGGATGGTGTGAGCACTGCAGATACCTGGGTGGGACAATGCAAGGAAAGAGCAGAGAGTGCAAAAGCAGAAAGGATGCGGTAAAAGACAGAAAGACCACTGGCCTAGCTGTAATGGCGAATTGATAGCATAATGCTTAATTGTGACATTGAATCAGCTTCATTGTGGGAAATTCCAATAATCATGAAGGCCTTGATTTCCAAAGCGTCAAGCTGAGCAAGATGTGAGGCCAGAGAGCCAGCCCAGAGGGAGAGCAGTACTCCAACAAACTGTGGATGAAGGCCTTGTAGGTGGATAGAAGTACAGTTGTGCCAGGGAAGGACTTTGTACGATGGAGGATGCTCAGTCAGGGGTTGGCTTTGGAAGCCAACTCTGAAATGTGGTTTGCTAAAGAAAGATCATAGCTGATAGCGAGATCCAAGAGCTTGAATGACTGAACTTCCTCAAGAGGATTATTAAGAAAGTAGATATGGAGATGGGCAGGGGGTTGTCAATTAATTTAATTTAATTTTTTTTTAATTTAATTTTTTTTATCTGCAACAGCTTATCCAATCGATATGAAACTTCAAACATAGGAGGGACTCCTCATGGAGAATATTTTATTGATAACCGACATCCCAGGTCATATGGTATGGCAGTCATATTGGATTAAAGGAAAAAAAATTGGACATATTTTTCTCCGAAACCTTAACGAAGCTCAACAAAAAAAATTGAAATTTGGCATTTCCTATCAACTCCCCATGGTGTATACGTATAAGGTGATATCGATGACATCATCAGTGAAGTGGTGTTCTAGCCATAATTGGTTGAATCTAAATCCTTATCCCCAAAAAAATCAGAAACTTCATACATCTGATCTACGACCCGATGTGGGTGAAGAAATCAATTTTATGATGTCAGTCACGTGGTCTTCAGTCACAGTCAAATATTGGATTGAAAAAAAAAAAAAGTTAAAATAAATAAATAAATAAAATCTTCTCCAGAACCACTTAACAGATTGATGCGAAACTTCAAGCATATGATTGATTAGCCATGAGGAATATAGTTTGAATTTTTTTTTCATATTAATTGACGAAATTTAGCCTTAATGTGCACAAAAGTTAAATGGCCTCTTAATAAATAATCAATAAAGTTACAGATAATGGCAATGCATGTGACATAACAGGGTGTCTGGATGACACGAGTATATGGACCGTAATAGGAGTGGGCCCTAATAGTAGCATGTTCAGTTAACGGTATTTTTGTTCAGAATGAATGCGCGATGCGAGCCTATGTGCTCTACTGAGTGCTGTTCTAGTTCAATAGGATTTGTAATACCCCCTCACACCGGGAGTGGCGCTATGCCATACATATTTACATAGAGAGAATTGGGGTCGTCCCCTCACCCTGAACCCCTCCCTGGGACTATGAATTGTTTTACTGCCTATAACCCTCTCGTGCACATCCCAAGTACAACTTATTCCATCCAGTGATCCAGGAATGCATGGAAGTCGGAAACAGATATGCACGTTTAATTCTCGAATTATACTATCAGTAACTCCTTTTCCTCTAGTTTTTTGAACTATGTACCAGTGTTGTCATATTGGTTGCCTTTTTGATTTCAGAGAAAGCCAAATGGACAACACCATGTGTAAAGGTACGACCGCATGAGAGGTTAGTGGCGCATGTTCTCCAGAACACCTCCTCAGACTTCACCAAGAAAGAGCAACAACCGGATGAGAGCGTTACAACACGAGAATACGATGGGACACCGAAAGAGAAAGCCCAGCATTCTGAAAAAATCAAGTCACTTCACCTTTCCCGACAAGCCAATGTTGGAGGTGCTGCAGAAAACGCGTCTAAGCCACTGCTGGGACCTGCCGAGGTCATTTCAGTGCTACGCTTGCACACACAAGAGATGCAGGCAGCCTCACACCCTGGCGCGCAAGGTAAGCCATTCCGAAGATGTGGGACCACGCATGTCGGCAAACAAGACCAGGGACTGTATGCTGCTGCCCTGGCTGTTGTAAAATGTGTGCAACGTTTTTGATAGTACGACATCAGTACGGAGCATATGCTTGCCACCATACGCCTCTAGGTGCTCTCCAAGCCAGGAGGCCAGACCTGGAGTGCCTATTGCTGGAGGAGCATCGTGCCATGCTGGCTTTGTGGCAACACAACGTTCTTCTGCTCCAACAACACCATAGAGAGAATCAGGAGATGCTGAAGCAGCTTCTGAAACAGCAAGAAACCATGCTCAACATGCTACAACAATGCCTGCTACATCCACCAGCAGAAAAAGCATCGAGATCCTCTTCACCCTGCAGCCACAACAACCATCCTTACTTCCCGCATACATATGCTGCCCATCCTCTTCCTCTCAACACTAACAACCGTCTTCCTTTTCCAGTGGAAACTCGACTCCCTCCTTTGTGAGCATGCCACCAGCACAAGCTTTAATGCACATATATCTTATCATCCCAAACTCTACTTCGGTCAAGCATCCTTCAGGGCCATAAAACCAGCAAGAATCACAGTTTTACACTATTTTGGGACATATTGCAGAAAAATTGTTTGTTTGAAGACAGTTTATGTTGTATTGATAGTTGAAATCACATTAATTTTAATATTTTTTGTTAATACAAGTATTGGCAATAGAACAACTGGTGTATAGTTGTATAGTAAACATTTGACAAACTTCCCCATGGAGACAAACAATAGTGATATGTCCACCAATAGACAATGAAGAAACATCTACAGAAACAGAACAACGATGGGTTGAAGTGGCAGTTTGAGCTAAGGAATCACAGTGTACAAACCTCGGTACATGCTGATGGACCTGATGTTAGAGAAGAGGAACACGCAGGCAAGAGATTCAAACAAATCAGTCAAACAAGTTGTAAGAAAAATATTTTTTCAGGGACAATTCATTAAAGACAACCTACCAGGGTTGGTTAGCATTGCCCCCATTAAGCTGTCTCGGTTTGGCAGCGGTTACAAGTAAAATCTGATTCAAATAGAACTTTCCATCTGGTGTGAAAGTAACAGTGGCACTGTACAGTATAGTTGTTTAAACATGCAACTATTAATGGTGATTTTCATTACTACAAGGATCAATGTTCTTACCAAAGATTTTTTTCTTTACAAGTAAGTTTAATGGTCTCAGTAGGTCTAATCAACTTTGTTGACTGAGCACCTTTTGTATATCTGTCTTTTTTTTGAAGCATCCACAAGCACACATCAGGAACTCACTTTTTTGTATACAATTTTTAAGCTCATGGAATATCACAGTGATAGAAAATAGAAGAGCACCATATTGACCACGAGGTGGTAGGGAAACAACAAGGCACAAACAGGAACGTAGAAGAATGAAAGAAAGAAAAAATAACCTGAACACGAAGGGCGAGTGGGGAGAGTGTTAACGGGGGTAGAACATTTCATGAGTGCAGATGGAATATGGTGCAAGATAGTTGTGTACTGCAGTCTTGAAGCCCTGTTGGAGAGATTTGGATTATGCTGACTCAAGGACGTAGTCGCAGAGCTGGGAGAAAGGAAAAGGAATGGAGTTGAGCAGCAAGGCTGGATTTTGGAAAGTTAATGAGGAGAAGAGACTACTGGAAGAAAGTGTCTCTTCTGAAGGGGACATGGGAGGCATTGAGAACTGAAGGAACAGGGGGAACAAGGCAAGATAGATGCAATATAAAGGAGAGGGGACACCAAATGTTTGCGACGAGCGAGCAATAGGCCCTGTGACTGCTTCTTGGAGGGAGATTTCAATAATGTTGAGAGTTTTGTATTCCACTGCATATAGACATGCGAGGTGTAGAGGAGGGCATTATGTGAAGTAATGTTCAAAATGCAAAACAAGGTTTTCTAAGGCCCAGGGCCATTGATGTAGATGGACCAAAGGTAGTGCGTTGGGGCACTCCAGCCTCCACTTGAAAAGGAGATGAAAGGACATCATTTAGAGCTTCATAATGTGTGCAGGGAGAGGAAAATATAATCTCCACCCCTCCACCCACCCCCCCAAAAAAAAAACATAACAATATATTGATGAACCACAAGTAAAGGCGGCTTCGATGTCACAGGCCTGGGAAGCAAAGTGGGATGCCAGACAGTGTCAAAGGCCTGTGATATATCCAGACACAGCCCTGACCTCATTTTTGAAGTTTCAGGGCCTCCATCCATTGTTGAGAGAGTAGCAGCAGCACAATAAAAATTGATAATGAAATCGAAACTGATAAGATAAAGCCATTTGATGAGAGAAAAAGCTTATCTGCCAAATTGAGAGATTCAACGACTTTGCTAACAACTGGAAGTTGACTTACTTGTAGTCAAGTGGAAGTTTTGCATCATTCTTGTCTAAGAAAGTGATGTTGGCTGTCTTGTGAAGCAGATTGGAGACAGAATAAGGTGAAGAGCAAGCTCATAAGAGCAAACGGGGAACAGAGCTGCAGACACGGATTTGAGATCATGCATACCGATGCCCACTCGGCCTGTTGTACAGGCAGCAGAGGGGAGGCTGGTTGTACCAGAAGGCTAATATTCTCCACCTCCCCCTCCCAAATAGGGTACAAAATTCAAGGGTCTGTAGGTGTGGGGGTAGAGAGAGAAGGTGGGGAGCATACGCCGGAGACAGACTTCACAACGTGCCACCAGGTGTTTGAGGAAGGAGACAGGTTGGACAGCTCAGTCTTGACATTGGACTTATGCTGTTTTGTGGCTTGTCAAGGATGGACACACTTATTGTGAGGGTTGACAAATAACCTAAAGTTGCCTTCAGTTGGGTTTAACTTCCATGGTGAGAAATCAACCTGCTTCATATATATGGGGCATTTAATACTTGTCCAAATGATGCAAAAAAAGAAAAGAAAATAATTGTACAAAAAAACACCAACTTAGTATTTTAAAATCAAGTGTATAGCAACAGTTCAAAAATATATTTTCTTAACTAAATGTTGAAATTTCAATTTAAAATAGCGTTTCTTTGGTACAACTTTTAGAAAGCCAGTTGTAGTAATTCACCATAACCATCCTTGTACCAGGACTGAGAGAATGGAGCGGATAGCTGCAGACAAGGTGGGATAAACCTGCCTGCATGAAATTTTGTGAAAGCATTCCCAAAAGGAGTCAATGTCAACTGCAGAGAAGATAGAAGACCAGTCTTTTAGAGCGCGGAATGTAGCCTCTGCCAGTCGGCCCAAGTGGACTGGCAAATTCTGCCGCAGTGAAGCAGCAGGCGACAGCAAGATAACTTTCACGAGAACACGGTCCGAGGAGTGAAGTGGGGCAGAGAAACAAGAAGGGTTTGAGGAAAGGTTAGCAATTACCCGGTCAAAGAGGGAGGTTATACTATTTAGCGAGATCCAAGTTTGGAAGCTCACAGATTGGGCCAATCCCACAGACTCACAGAAGGCCTTTCATAAGTAACACAAGTTACACAACACTTAAACAACAAATGTTTTTATATACATGTGTCTAGACTAATGCAGAAGCTAAACGACAAAAGGTAGTGCATTTACAGATCACCAAAGGGTATGGGGGAATGGAAGTACACAAGAATGAATGGAGGAATGACACAAAAACGAGCAAGGATGGCCTGGAGAGGAACACAATGGGAAAGAAACACCATGTGTAGAATAAATCGTGGATATGAATGGGCGAGTATATGAGGTAGTGATGGGCAGCGCATTTGAAAGAATTAAGTGAGGCGGATGAGACAATGGCCGCAAGGAGACGATTCCACAATCGGAAGAATTTATACTGTTCAAAGATGTCATCGGTAGATGTCAAAATGTCCCCCACTTCCAACCCCAAGGAATGGTTTTGCTCCAGCAAAACTTGACAAAGGTTGTAGCCCTTTCTCAACACTTTATTGCAAATCCACATATATTTCCCAACAGTAACAGAGTTTCCTGATATCATTGGAACAGAAGTTGTGTTTTTGGCTCAAACATTGACTCCCTCTTGTATGCATTTTTGTTGTTAATATCCCACATCTCAGCACAAGCAATATATTGTATTTGAATAAAATTTTTACTGTATTTGAACGAGATACTCCATATGAAATATTTTGGTATTTGAATAAAAATTATATGGTAAAAAAAATGGAGAGCAATCATCTTTCAGTAAATACGTTAATTTGGAATAAGGGTCCATCTTATTTCAGCTCACATCTTCCCTCTCTTCAAACCTTGAAAAAAAAAATATCACAAGCTGGTCCAACACCTGGAAAATGTATTCCAATCCAGACAAATCTCTCACTTTCACTATCTCTCTCCAAAAGGAACATCTGGAAAACCCTCCTATCTACTTTCTTCACAATCCTCTTGAGGAAGTTCAGTTATTCAAATTCCTGGTTCTCACTATCAGCCATGATCTTGCTTGGGAAAACCACATTTCAAAAGTTGGCCTCCAAAGCCGGCGGCCCACTGGGCATCCTACGTCGTGCAAAGTCCTGCATTGGCACACCTGAATTCCAATCCACCGACAAGGCTTCCACCTACAAGGCCTTCATGTGCAGCTTGATGGAGTACTGCTCTCCCCTCTGGGCTAGCTCTTCTGCCTCACATCTTGCTCAGCTTCACACCATAGAAACTAAGGCCTTCCAGATTATTGCAACATCCCACGATGAAGATGAATCTATGGGCTTATCACGTTGCCATCACAGACAGGTCGGTGGTCTCCCAGATCCATTCAGTGTACTATCTCTTCTACAAGCCTTGACTATGTATACACAACAAAGGTTTCTCATTATGTTCACCTTGGATTTTGTCTTATTGCATTCGCTTTTAAATTTTTCCTGAGAGGTGAGGCTGCAATCGAGGGTGACACCTAAGTATTTATGATGGATATCATTCCATCTGACATGGTCTGCCACTGAAGGTGACATGAATCTGAGCTTCAGCAAGCCGGTTACTCAGCGGGCTGTGGTCTTGAAGAGGTTTGGACGTAGCTGTCAGATAGAGAAGTATTCCTCCATCGTCTTAGGGTCTTGAGTGAGGGCATGACTTGCATATAGGTCACATAAATGGTAAGTGATGGCCAGGCCATCAGTATAGGCAAACTTCCATGATAGTCACAGGTGGGTCACAAATTTAAATGTTGAAAAGGATTGGTGCAAGGACTGATCACAGGTTTAAGAGTTGTTGTTGAGCTCGTCTTTTGCCTTAAGGCAGAAGTGCCAGTTGCTTAACATGGATGTGATAACTTTGAGTGTAACCTGGCAGGAGAGAAACCATGAAAATAGATAGAAGGCCATGTTGCCTTGGGCCAGAGCAACCCAAATCTTAAGGCCTTGTTAACAACCAGCCTCAATGTGCACAGTTAGTGATGGTCAACACAGCATGTGCCAGGTCTAAAATCAGCTTTCTTGGAAAGGGTTAGGCTTTACCAGCGGCAAGATTCTAATAAGAAGCAAGTGCTCAACCAACTTAAGCAATGCACACAGTAAACAAATTGGTCGATAGCTCGAATTGGTTTGCTGGCTTTCATGATTTCAGGATAGGGATAAAATTGGCCTCTTTCCACAATGAAGGGATAGTACCTGTAGGCTGAACTTCATGTCACTTTCACCAGCAGACCAGGTCAGAATTAGATCCATCATCATCATCATGATAGTGAAGAAGGAAACGCATCAGACTTTCCCTTTACGTCCTAAGTTCTTCAGGAACTCTGGATAAATTCAATCTTGTCTAGCTGCTTTCTTGGACTTTGTGTTTGAAAGTGCCAAGCCCAATTCTCTCCTGGTATAGGAAGCAAACAGATCAGAAGGAGGAGGTAGAGTTGTGATGATTGAAGGCAATTCTTTGGCACACATTTTCCTCACATTCTACCTGATTTACTTTGACATTGTACCCATGGAGTTTTGGAGGCCATGTAATTTGTAGTGGGCAGTGACATGTTGTGGTTGAGGTTAAAGTGAGCACCAAGATGATGTAGGAGGTTCCAGGCTTGGTGACTACAGAGGATTAAGTCCACATTTTCAATCAACCTTTTAATTCAATCTCTGATGGCAGGCAGAATCAATGGAAGCAAGGAAGTCGAATCCTCAATTTTTTCCAGGGGTGCAAAAAGCATGAAATAGAAACCACAGCCAAAAGCAGAAAGCCATTTATCATTTCACTCCGAACTAGAACGGCACTTGGACGAGAGCATACCTCCACCAAGCTGAACGGTTTACATTTTGGATCGCACCGATAGGCCAGTATCGCATGCGGACCTGAACCAAAATCTAATCGGCTTGTTCTTCTCATCTAACCAACTCATCCACCTAGTTTTGTCATAATTCCTCCACAACTTTATGAAATATCATGCTATATATCATTTTGGCCCAATCACTCAATGGTGAAGAATCACTAATAAAGTAAATTATCGTATCCAGATCCGTTTTCGGATCTTCACCAAAATTGAATCAATCCGTCCTTGTCACACACCCAACCTGTCCACAAAGTTTCATCCGAATCCATCCACAACTTTTTGAGATATCGTGCTAGGTATAGGTTCTAGCCCCATCTCTCAATGATGGACAATTACTTTAAAATGATCTGATCCGGATCCTGATCGTCACCAAAATCTAATTATTTCGTCATTGTCATACCCAACATCTCCACCACGTAGGGCATGAACCGGGAGTCAAATCCAAAAAAAGTATTTTCAGATTTCATGCCCCACCACCCCCAATGTTGATTGCCTGCATATACAAAGTTTAATTATCCTGCACTCGCAAAGGGAAAAGCAGGGTTAGGCATTTGGTTGCACACATGTGGCGTGTCTGCATTTTAAAAATTAATTTTCTTGGCAACCGTTGGTCCGATTGACAAGAAATTTTACCATAGGAGCGCCTCCGCCTGTAGAATTTTTTTTTATTCAGAATTATGACGTCATATGTCATGTGGTACAGACGCCATCTTGGAAAAAAGGTATCTCCCAAACCACTCAATGAAAAAAGTTGAAACAAGGCTCATTGTCAAGTACTCCCCATGGGGAGCAAGACATGTTAATGATGATGTCATCGCTGCATTCATTAAGACGGCATAATTCGACGAGTACAACGTTTTATCTCATCAGTATGAATTTATTTTCCTCTGAAACTGTTGGTCTGATGGACACGAAATTTTCACCATGGGAGCCCCTCTTCCTGTGGAATATTTTAATCAGTATGACGTCATAGATCACATGGTACAGGCGCCATCTTGGAAAAACCGAAAAACGTTGCACCTCTATCTCCAAAAATGCTCCATGGAAAAAATTGAAATGTGGCTCATTGTAAAAAAAAACTCCGCATGGGGAATAGGCGTTAACGATTCTGTCATTGGTGCCATAATTATGATGTCATAATTCGACAGGGACAACGCTTAGTCTGATCAGTTTGAAATTTATTGAGCGTAATCTACGCAACAATTATATTAGAGAACATAAATTTATGATGTAATCGCTCATGTAGTCTGGCAGCCATATTCGATCAAAGAAAAAAAACCCTTCAAAAACAGAACTCACAGAAAAACAGACCTCACCACATACAAGGCTTTCTTCCGCAGCTCAATGGAATACTGTTCTCCCCTATGGGCCGGTGCTCCTGCCTCACACCTAGCTCGGCTTCACGCTGTTGAAACCAAAGCTTTCAGAATCATTGGAATCTCCCGTGATGAAGCTATCTCCGAGGGCCTTTCACTCACTCACCACAAGCAGGTAGGTGGTCTTTCTGTCTTCTACCGACTCCTCTCCGGCCTTGCTCCCCCACTCTCTCTGTGCTTTGTCCCACAAATATTCCTACAGGTCGCACAAGATCTGCCAGCAACCCTCTGATGGTTAAACTGCCGAAATCTCGGCTCTCTGCTCACCTTCACTCTTTCATTCCTCTTTTCTCCCGCCTCTGGAACAAACTTCCACACTCCCTTCAATCGCACTCCTCCCTCCAGGTCTTTAAAACAGCTGTTCCCCACCATCCCTTATCTTCCCCCATCCAAAACCTTGATCTTTTGTACCCCCGCTAATTCACCCCAGATCCACCTTGTTTGAAATTCCAACTTCTTTCCTGGAAGTCCTGGCAGTGTCCATATGTTTTATACCTCTCCCCCCCCCTCCCCCTTCCCATGCCTCGCCCCACCCCCCCCCCCAAAGCCCTCTCCCTCCCACAGATCTCTCAATGTCCCTGCTCTCAAATGTTGTGTTTGTGCCCTTCCCCCTCTCTCCCCATCTTGTCTACCACTCCCCATGTTATATGTTTTATGTGTCGGTTTGTCTTTCTGTGTGATTAATGTTAGCTCTTTCACGAGCCTCGATGTTGTATACAAAAAAAAAGAAAAAAAAAAAAAAAGAAGAAGAGTTGGCTCGCACCAAGTTCGCTGTGCAGGGTAAGTATTCTGTGAATACCATCTAGTTTTAAAATGTTTTAAAATGTGCCTGTAATTGCATTTTTGGTATTTGACCCTGCCTTAAGCAGATGGAGTCAAAAATGAGACTGCTCTTACACCTTGCCGTGTGGTGATCATGACTACCAGGTTTGGTGAATTACTGCACAACCGGACGCACTAGAATTTCTGCACTCGGAGCAGATGGTGACGGACAGACAATTACAATATTGTCTGTGACAGAGAAGAGCCAATTACAATATCGAAATTTGTAGTAGATTACAAAAAAATTTTTTTATTATTATGGGGATAATTATGTAAACGACAAAAGCTTTTACACTGTAATAGCTAAAATGTTTGCCAATATACAAACATAAAGTAATCTAAAACTGCAGGGAAAGTATCAGAGATACCACTTTAATGTTTAGGGATATATGTGTCCTTTGGTCCTTAAAGGGTTAATGGCAGACATGCCGAGTTCCCCAACATTTTCTCCGGATCCTGTGGAACGTGGAGACCAAAAAAGGTCTGTTGTTGTTTGTCCCACAAAATCTACCAATCGTGAGCATATGAACCGACTTGTTTGCTTTTGAACCAACAAAAATTGGGTTTTCAGAGATGCAACCTCTTAAATGAATGGTAGACAACATCGTTTTTTCATTGGTGTTTGGAATTATAATTTCTGGTTTCATTTAAATACAATCATGGTTAGGAAAATTACTTTTAGGAACAGTGCTAAACAAACATTTCCTTAGTTACAAACCAAATTATGAGATACATTGTGATTGCAATGGTGGTGGTGGAGGAGGAAGAGGCCCAAACTCTTGACAAAGAATCAGGATGCTCAGAAGTCATAAAAATTTCCGTGGTTAAGGACGAATCCTAACAGGTCATCATGCCGTCACAGGGGGCAGAACGTTCTGCCTGGAGCAGCCATGGGCATCGAACCCAAATCAGTGACGGCAACGCAACAATACTTTACCCATCGCACCACCAAGCCACTTTACTTGCTTGGAAATGGAAGTAAAGAAAGAAAACATTTTATGTTGAGAACAAACTTTTCAAATACATCAAATTACAATTAAATCATAGCACAACATATAAAACGATCTCTTTCCTGTCCCATTTCCTAACTATCCAAAGGTCTTGGCCAAACTCTCACTTTGAAACACCTAACCCAGCACCTGAGCAAGTCAGGAACACAAATCAATTTCATATAGTGTCTGAGAAAATGCACCATTAGTCTAAAACCAAGTCCCATTTGTTCAAGCGGTGACATGGTAGTGAAATACCCAGCAGGTGAATCGCTGAACACAATATACTTTTGCAAAATAAACAACCAAATATAATATCATTCCCCTATTCCCCCTATTCAACATAAATGTACCAAACTCTTTACAGAGTGTTGGTGCTGCTGAAGCAGTTTCTTGGCAAGGGTGGTTTGCCGTTGCCCTACCAGACATCACTCAAGGCAGGATTTGGAATTTGGCCAGGGCCCTGGCGATGACTTTCCTACTCTTCGCGCAAGTCACCGAGGGATCTTTAACGTCCACCAATGACCAGTGTTGGTAGACCAGTCCTCTGGATAAATATCCTTCCAATGGATGGCACACAATGAATTTATCTCCCTGTATGCAAAACACCAGGGTGACAGTTTATAGCTCGGTCGAGATAGGAGCACAGGCTTGAGAACTCAAAGTGCCCATACCTCCAAGAAAGCCTCCCTCCCACCTCTCCCTCTTACAATTAACAATAATCGAATTACACATATACAATGAGCATTTGAAACAACAGCAATGATTTCCACAATAAAATATTTCAAATGAATCTTCTTACCCTTAAAAAGTTGCATTCAGTACAGGTATTTATAGAACCGAAAAATTGTAACACCAGATAACTCAAGAATAGCTATATAACATAATCGATTCCAAATTATCTTAAGTAAAATTTCACCCGCAAAGAAAACAAAGTAGGAATTTGACCAAATTGCCAGCAAACTTCAAAAATTAAACTTAACATACAAACCAACTTCTTCTTGCCCTGTACAAATGACAGTTGAGCATGCTCAATGAGAGGCTGGGAGGGGTGCAGAGGCACAGTAGATGGCGTCTCTTTTCATCGTACACCAGGCAAAGACAAGTGGTGCATAGTTCTTCCTACATGATGATTCGAGGTTCTTGCACTGACTCTCCAATGGCTTTGTGTGGAAGAACGCTGGCTCCATTCAAGTAAATCTCATCACTCACAACGACGTGCTCGCCGAGCACCGTCACATTCTCCATGTACACCTGCATGACCAGCGAGTTAAGGGTCAGAGAATGTTTGGGTTCAGGTCTGTGTTAAAATGTGGTCAAATCAAAAGAGGTATGACAAAAACAATGCATATTATTTTCTTTCTTCGAAGTGAAACTCACAAAAGCAACCACGCAATGTGGTAATGAGGGTTTCCAAAATACGTAGTTTCAAAATTAAAGTCAGACTGTAGATTTTTAAAATGTTAGTTATGATCCCCCACCATCACCACCCTTCTCACCAAATGACGTATAGTTGAGTTAGTAAACCTGCCGCCTAGAGGTACGCACACTCGCCTCTAAGCTGTCTATGATGGGTTTGAATCTAAGACCGTTACCCCGATGTTTCATAGGCAGGGTGATTTATCAATATGTGTGCCATCACTTGGATGGAAGTTAACCGTCCGTCCATCAACTTTTTGCTATTTTTGCTTCTCCTCCCTTATCACCTGGCTGATTGCTCTGAAACTTGACACCTGAATACAAGACAGTAACCCCCACAATCGCTTGTGCTTAAATTTTTCGATTTAGGATCATGGTGCTCCTCGGGTGGGGTTACCCCCCCAAACCTCACATCCCTACTCATCCCTTATTAACCAACCAATTGCTCTGAAACCTGATACAACCCTTCTATTCAATGGTCCGCAGGAGCGCTCGGTTTGAAATTTTGCGATTTCGTGTTTTTCAAATTTGGATCATGGCACATCCATCATTAGGCACCCATCCGATTAGAGCAATATCGAAAACCGAAGAAAAGATCTGTTCTCAAGGGACTATCCACCATTCTATTGATAATCATGTGGGTGGCGGATTTGACCACAAGTTCACTTTGTGGTCCACCGTGACATTGTCGTCAGGATTGGTATCAGGACACTGGTTCGAATCTGGTGACCTTTATATTGTATGCTCCAAAAAAAAAATCTCAACCAACTGTTCAAAATTATATTTTGACCATTTAAATTAAACACAACTTTTACTTTGGCCCTAACATGTCAAACAACAAAACAAATTAATATAAAATCTTTGCTCATGGAAAAGCTGAAAAACAGACATCAAGTGTACTGAAGGAATTAACTATTAAGGAGAGGAAAACCTTGAATTGAGAAAAGGTTGAGAATTAAACAAGGGATATTATACAAGGTGAGGATAAGGTGACACATTCAATAAATTAAGGCAAAACAGGTCCAAGAAGAAGCCACAAGATTATTACACAGACAAGAGAACCTGGGAACAAACAGATGAAGGCGAACTGTCAACGTGGTTTAATGTGGACAGAGTGGGTTAGCTGACTGGCATGTTTGTCCAAGGATGGTTGGAGTAGGAAACATGATTGAAAAATTGCGATGAGTCAGAGTGAGAAAAGAAAAAAAAAAACAACAGAGTTCCATTTTTCAACCAACCACATGTTTGACTTGCATCTCCGATTTATTTCAATTTCGTCCTGGCTATTAAACTTGGATGGATGGAGGACTACATCTCATACAAGAGGGGGGCCTATTGACATGTCTCCAGCATTCGACAGCTTGGCATTCTGCTCAGCAAGCTTTCTGCCCATGGAACACAAAGCTGGAATGCCCCAATGAAGCATCTTGGATACAGTCTTGTTCCTCCTACACATCAATACCTCTCCAATAGACTGCAAAAACCTTACAGATCATTCCACATCACAACAATAGGCTGGCAGCAGCAAGTTCCCTCCCTATCACTTAGAATATGTCTAAATGCAGGAAAATCTTGCATTCTCACCTTGGCTATCAGGAAGGATTGTCAAACTAACCCACCTATCTATTTCTGTGATCAACCACTGAAGGTTCAAACGTCTGGACATCACCACCAGCTGCAACCTCTCCTGGGTAATTCTATTGTGTATGCCTCTTCGCGGGGGTTGTACCCACCGCCCCCAATGCAAGTCGGGGGCCATGTCTTCCACACTCTTCCCAGCTGCCCAGATTCGTCAGGGCAGCGCTGCCACGGTCAGAGTGCTGATCGGCCCCGTGGACTGGCCCACGCCCTCTTGTCTCTGGCCCCTCTCTCCAACTCCCTCGTGACCCTGGCTTCATGAAGGTGGGGGTGCACCATCTTGAATGCGGGGGATATCTGGGTCACTCCTGTGAGATCAATTGGCTGTTTGCCGCGGGCTTGTTCGAGAGAACTGTCCCGGGCCATATAACCACCACAACAACCTCTCCTGGGCAGACGACAGCATCAAACATGGACTCCCTAGTCAGACGCAGCGCACAAAACCTTTGTATGCAATCTCAATGGAGTACTGCTCTCACCAAATGGGCTGATGGATCCACTTCAGACCTCTCTTGGATGATATGGAAGCCAAAGCCCTCAACACCAAGGCATATTCTACAAAAAAGGAGAATCACAGGGCCTGCTGCTTTCTCACAGCAGACAGACAGGTTGATAGCCTCTCCGCTTTCTCACACCTCTCCTCAAGTCCTACTCCCTCAACATTTTAATCTCTCCTACCCTCATCAGTTCCATGTGTTCTTCCAGCAACTCCCTCTGATAAATTCCCAAATTACAGGCTTACTGCTTACCACCACCCATTTGTTACTTTTTTCTCCTGTTGTGGTACGTCATTTTCTTGAGATATATCCTTTATGATTGACTTTGGAAACCAAAGATGCTTACAACATTTTTCTTTCCATGCACATAGACTTCCTCCACATTTAAAGCAAGGGTCTCTCGTGATCGTAGATAGTTCCATAAAACCATCATAAGAAAATAAAGCATCACATTGCACACATGCAAATGCACACACAAACGCATGCACGCACCAGTAAAACCATACGACTTTTGAAAACCTGAGGTTTGGTATACCTCTAGGAAGAAATAAGCCAGGAACGTGTACAAAGTTCTATCCTAAAAAAACACAATTTAATAAAAAATACAGTGCTTTGCTACACGCTGACATTCATGAGTATGCAGCATATGGCTGCTTGTTTGCATAATTACCAAAGGAGAGGGTATTGCATTTGGGTCCGTTTGTCCTTCTGTCGACATATAATGTGCTAATGTAGGCCACAAATGCCACCTAGTGGTACCCAATAGTACATATTCTCTTTTTTCAACTGAGTACCTCGATAAAGTATGTACAATTAGAATGTGAGTATGTCTATAAAGTATACAGGGTTTGAAATAAGCAGTCACCCTGGTGCCAAATGCCCGGGTATACTAAAAACTCCGTCGGGCCACCAAAACATGGTCCGGGGTGA